>NW_016107856.1:1444132-1507045 GCF_001604975.1 Cebus imitator
GGTTCAAGTGATTCTCCTGCCTCAGCCTCCCGAGTAGCTGAGATTACAGGCATGCACCACCATGCCTAGCTAATTTTTGTATTTTTAGTAGAGATGGGTGTTTCACCGTGTTGGCCAGGCTGGTCTCGCACTCCTGAACTCAGGTAATTCCACCTGCCTTGGTCTTCCAAAGTGCTGGGATTACAGGCGTGAGCCACCATGCCCGACCTGCAGGCTCCTCTTCTACCTACCCTTAAGTGTTGGAATTTCTCCAGACTTGCCCCTGGTATTTTTTTTTTTCTGATGTCCCATGATTTCAACTAAGGTTTATCTTTAGGCCAGGTCTTTTTCCTAACTTTTTATTCATGCACTATAGTAATCTACTCAGCCTGCCATAATAAAATGCAGTAGATTGGATGGCTTAAACAGCATTTATTTCTGGCAGTTTTGGAGGCTGAGAAGTCCAAGATTAAGGTGCCAGCCAATTTGGTTCCTGGTGAGGACTCTCTTCTGGCTTGCAGACAGCTGACTTCTTTCTGTATCCTCGCATAGTGGAAAGAGAGAGATCTCCTACATCCCTTCTTATAAAGGCATGAATCCCATCATGACGATTACATTCTCATGATCTAATTACCTTCCAAAAGCTCACCTCCAAATGCTAGTATATTGGGGGTTAAGGCTTCCACATATGAACACCAACATTCAGTCCATAACATACCCAACAGCCTAATGGGTATCTCTACTTGACTGTTACACAGACTCTTATGATGTCAACAGGTTTAAAACTGAACTCATCCTCCTGCCTGCAATCCCGCTTCTCCTCCTGGATTTTTCCTATAGGATGCCAGTCTCTACTCAGTCACCTAAATCAGGTGTTTTAAAACTCATCTTGCACATATCCCCACCCCTGCCCCCACCACAGACAAGCAAGCCCTGTGATTTCAGCCCCATGAAGATCCGTCAAATCCATCTCTTCCCCATGTTATTGCTACTGTCTTTGCTTAAGCCCTCCTATTTTCCACCTAGAGTATTGCTTTCTCTCATTCCTCCTGGATCTATCCTCCATACTGTATCTAGAGTGAAATTTTGAAGGATGGAAATGTTTTGGTATTACCTGCTTTCAGTCCCTCAAGATAAGATGCCGACTCTTCCTGGTCGGGTCCCTCCCTGCGGAACCACTTGCAGTGCCTGACGTGCTGTGGACTTCCTGCCTCTGTGCCTCTGTTCCTGCCTTGCCCTCTGCCTAGAATGCCTTCCATGGCCCTCACCTGGCTTGCACCTGCCTACTTCCCTACCTGTCTGAGCTGGTACTTCTTCTGCAGGTGGTGTTTGCTCCTCTGCACAGGCTTCTTTCACCCTGACCTAAGTGAGATGCGCCTCTCCTGGTGTCCTGCACCTTAGGTAGCCCCCTCCTAGGTGATGCTTATGACCTCAGGCTGCAGCCATGGTTCATGTCTGTTTTCTCCATCAGGCTAGAGAAGCATCGAAAACTCAGATTACACTTATTTGTGTTTAGGCTCAATGTCTCATCGATTTCTATCATAATAAATGCTTATTGAATAAGTGAATGAAATAACCATGTATCTGATGGCTTCTAGTTACTATTTAATGTATCAGATAGAAATAGTTTAAAGAGATAGTTCAGAAAGTAGTACCTCCTACCCCCCAATCTTGGTCTTATTTCTCTCTATTACAGTTTGGAAACTGGAGTGCCTCTTCCCATAATTTTCCTGGAGATACCAGAAGTTTTCCATGTCATTTCCATGCCAACCACCAATCAGGCTATTTCCCCAGGTCCTGGAACACCAGGAGAGACACGAAACACACAGATTTTCTCATTTATTTGATAGGACCAAAAGAAGGCCATTTGCTGTGGGATCCCTCCCACCAGGTCCTGTCTTAACGTGATATGCTACAGCACACACAATGATTACAGTCCTCCATCCAGCATGTCCTGTCTATTCCAGCTCTACCCTTCCCAGTTCCAACCAATGTGGATAGTATACTGATCTGTGCCCATTTGCTGTAATAAAGTGGCAGAACTCCACCTGTGATCACCGAGACCCCCACTGGGTGGCAGGAGGTCTCTTAGACAGCAGTCGTATGGTTTGTCATTGAATTACTTCAGCATTAGTTTGGGAACTCTGCTCTTACAAACAAAATAGCTGAATACTTTGTGTTTTTATAAGTCCACCTAAAACAGAAAGAAGCTGAGAGATTTTCTTTTTTTTGAGATGGAGTTTTGCTCTATCGCCAAGGCTGGAGTGCAGTGGCACAATCTCGGCTCATTGCAACCTCCGCCTCCTGAGTTCCAGCGACTCTCCTGCCTCAGCCTCCTGAGTAGCTGGGATTGCAGACGCCCACCACCACGCCCAGCTAATTTTTTTATTTTTAGTAGAGACGGAGTTTCACCATGTTGGCCAGGATGGTCTCCATCTCTTGACCTTGTGATCCACCCACCTTGGCCTCCCAAAGTGCTGGGATTACAGGCGTGAGCCACTATGCCCTGCCAAACCTGAGAGAGTTTCTGATTCCACCTGGGCTTCTGGCGATGCCCTGTCCAAATCTTCTGTGTCTGGGGCTCCTTAGTCCTCATTACTAGTCTCTGCAGGGATGGGAAGTAGATAAGCCTGCAGCCTGTTCTCCTGTGTTGCTATCCTGTCACTATACTACTTCCTTTGTCAGTATTTATGGAACACTTTCTCTATGCCAGAGAAACATTTTTAGGAAACATGTATGAGACACAGCCTGGCCTCAAGTCTATAAGGGAAGATTGATGGCCAGGCACATCCAATATCATGTGCTAAGTGCACAGAGCGCTGCAGGAGCCCAGTTCCTCCTGATCACTGATAGAAATTTCACCCTGCTGTTTCCTGTATAGGCATGGAGAACCAGACACTCAGTTCCCAGCACCTCCCAACTACCAACCCTCTATCTCTCAGGCTAAACCCCTTCCAGGTGCAGGGTGTGGTAGAGAGCAGGCTGCTCCCTAAGCTCCCACCTACTGGCTGACCAAGGGGCAGAAGAGCTTCCCCCTCTGTGTCCCCACTGGCTGCAGTCAGAACCATCTTTTCTGTTAAACACCTTTGCAGCCTTCCACAGGACTGTCTCCTCAGCTTCTGGAGTAGCCAGGAAGAAAACCAAGCCCACTGTTTACTTTCTAAATGCCAGGCTTGTTTCCCTTAAGAAAACTTCCTAGAACAATTTGTCCTACAAAGTAAGCACTCAAATGACCGAGGCCTGGGTACCTGGGCTGGCCTCAGCACCCGGCATCAGCTCTGTGTCTCCTGCTGCACCTCCACCTGGTCCATTTAATAATTGGTATGTAGTCTCTGAAAATTCATGAGAAATCTTATTTGAAGACGGCAGTAATTAACCTAATTGCAAATGTAGAAAATGAAAATATTTCCTACGAAATGCCCAGGAGTTGTCAGATATTTTTATAGAATCCAAGAAATAGGATCAGGGAAGGAAGGTAAGTAAGAAATAGCAGGCCTTTCTTATATTGGTATTAAGCAGTATGCTGTGCATGTGGTTAAATAAAGACGTGGCCGTTGTCTTCAATGGAAAGGAAGAAATGTGCGAAGCAGAAAAATTAGATAAGGAAGCATGGAAAAGCAGCCACCCCATCCCTCCCCTGCTCCCCGTGCCGCCTCCTTCGGGCCTCTTCCTGGCTTCTGCTCTTGGTGAGAGGAGCAGACTCTGAGGGCTGAGAGACGGATACTGCGTTAAAATATGGCTTCTCATCTCCCTGCCTTATTCCTCCGTCATGGAACCCTACTTGTCCATCTAACTGAGCATCTAATTCTGTAGTTGAAGAAACAGGGCCCAGAGAGAGAGAGGTGATTTGCTTCTTGTCCAGCAGTTCATTAGAGGCCCAACTGCCTCATCTCTGGACGCCCGAGCCAGGGCTCTTTCCCTTGGCTGCTTCTGTTCCTGAGCTGCGATGAGATGGAGATGACCAGCACTCCCTTCTCCCAGTGTCCCCACACCCGGTCAATATATGCCTGTGGACCTGGCAAAACTGTCACATCCAGGATTGAGGAAGTATTGCTTTTGTTTCTGCACTTTGAAAAGAAACGAAGATGGGAACATCTTATTGGGCTGGAAATGCACTTTAACGTCCTTGAGTGAAAAGATGTGTGAAATGTTACAAAGCCACAGGCGTCCCTGGGCTCGACATGCCTAAAAGCTAGTGTTAGGAAAGGAGGACTTTGTTCTCAGTGTCTCCATTCTCTTTCCTCCCTCCTGTGTTGTCCCTGCAGGCCGCCAGCTCACTGGAGCCGAGAGGGCCTCCACAGCCACTGCAGAGGAGACTGACATTGACGCGGTGGAGGTCCCACTCCCAGGGAATGACGTCCTGGAATTCAGCCGAGGTGTGACTGATCTAGATGCCGTAGGGAAAGAAGAAGGCTCCCACACAGGCTCCAAGGTAGGCAAGAGATTGCCCATCTGTGTGATCCGCACACATGTCCTCAGGTTGTCAGTCACTTCCTAGCCCCTGCCAGCTCAGCTTCCAAGTGAGGCATTTCACAGCACAGTGGCAGTGCCAGAGCATGCTTCACTGCTTTTCAGAGGGCTGACTTCCAGAGGGTCTGGACACTAGGCACTGCTACAGGCCACGATGCCATGGAGCTGATTCCTGACACACATCGCCCTCCCAGAATCCCACCGGTATTTGATCTCATACTCCCTGGCACCCTCTTCCCTTAACAGCATCTCATCTTTGCACAGATTTTGCAAGACTCACTCTGCCATACACACACACAGACTCCCCTGTGGCTTAAAGCTAATAGAGCAAAGTCCGTTTGGCCCCCCTCTGCCTGCAGTAGCAGTGGTGTACCTTTGGTAATTCCTGTAGATAGCACCACGGAGTCTGGAAATTGGCCCACTAGATGTTAGAAACCGAGAGAACACCTTAGTCATCATCAGCTCCAGCCCAACATCGTATAGGTGAGATGACTGTGGTCTATGGGGTTTCCTAATGTGATCCAATTAAGAAACTAAGAACTTGAGGCCAAATTCCAACCTGGAGCCAAACCTAATTAAAAATGTTTTAAACCCAGAAGCAAAATTACTGACCAGTAGCTCTACCCTTAGATTCCCTGGCAGTTCACTATATCACATCACCTCCCTTTCTTCACCATTCATATCTTATCTCACATGGAGGTTTGGAGGGCAGTTCAGTTCTACACTGTCTGCCTGATGTTTCCTTTGGACCCAGTGTGTCCTCTACAGGTGGAAATAGCCCTGTGTCCCTGGGGACCTTCCTTTTGTATGTCTGAAGAAGGCCCCACAGCAGAACTGACAGAAATAAAATGTCTCTCCCTGTCATTGAATTCTATGAACTGTAGAAGCCATCTTGGTAAAAATGGCCACAGGAGAGGGAGACAGAAGGAGGGAAGGACATAGGAACGGCTTTCATCTAACAGGATGTCTCCAGATCATTATTTATTTTAGTATCCCATCTTCTTTGCTGATGGTTCTCACCAGAGGCAGTGGAGGACAGGAAGTAGCTCCTTCACATGGCCCCTTCCTCCAGGACCCAACTCCAAAATTCTCCCAACGAGGGAGTTGTCGTGCTAAGATGGATGGAAGCTATGTTTGACAAAAATAGGTTCTTGTAAGTCTAGAACCTCAAGGAACTCAATGGCAGGGCATCACTGGAAGTGGTGGGCATAGAGCAGTATCAGCCATCAGTCTCCCATCATGCAGGGTCAGTTACCAAGGTGTCCCCATATGATTTTCTGACTGTGTGGTATCAGCCCAGGCAGCTACACCATTTCCTTCCTGGACCCTTACTCCCATTTCCATTGAAGATGCAGCACTGTCAGCTTATGGGTTGTAAGTGCATCAATTTGCTCCTCGCGAGTGCATGCCAAAGAGAGGGAGGGCCCTCAAGATGGCTCCTGCCACGTGTCATGTCCTGTCTTCTCCCTCCCCTGCAGGCTTCGCACCCCCAGGAGCCCATGCTGACAGCCTCACCCAGGATGCTGCTCCCCTCTTCTTCCTCGAAGCCTCCAGGCCTGGGCACAGGGACACCACTGTCCACTCACCACCAGATGCAGCTCCTCCAGCAGCTCCTCCAGCAGCAGCAGCAGCAGACGCAAGTGGCTGTGGCCCAGGTTCTCCTCAGCCTCCTCCCTACTTCGCAGGCTCCACTCTCATGGGCTTGATGCACCTTCCCTAGCGAGGGGCTCAGGGCAGGTTTAAAATCTAGGGAGTCATAAGGAATTGCTCATGCTATTGGATCATTGCTTGTTGGGGAGTGGGGGCAGCGGGAGGGGGAAAGATGGGGGATGCAGTTCAAATGGAGAGGCACATTTTGGTTTCCCATGTATCCCCTGCTCTGAGCTGGGCTTGGCTGGCTTGGCTGAACATTGTTGTTTAATGACTTGAACTGACCAAGGGGAAAGATGCGCACAATTCCACCCTTCCTTTCCTGCCCGATTTTCCTGACGTTTGGGATGGGAAGGGATGCCTTCAGAGTCAGGACAGTTGTGGGTTTATGAGACCACTCTTAAAACAGCTTAAAGTATGAATTTGTGCCAAACACCATTGTAAAAAGATGACTACCCTGGCATCCCAGTCTCCTTGTCTATAATGTGTTTCCCAGCCTCCATTCTGATCTACTTATTCCAAATAGTATTTGGTTGGAATTCGTTATCATGGGATTTAACTTACAGGAATTTAGGTATATTATTTGAGCCATAAGGAAAATACTTGACTTAGATCTCAGAATCAAGGTGGTGTTTGTACCCCAAAAAACTTGTTGGGCTGCTGCTACATTGTAGAGGAGGGTGAGCTGACTTCCCTTGCTGCCTTCAGCAGGGATTCCTCCTGTTTGCTTTCTGTAGAGGGTTCTGTAGTCCACATCTTTCTTGGCACTCATGAGTCTGAGCTTCCTTTCTGCCATGGGCAGTCAGGGAAGGTGAAAACATTCATTTATACCAAAGGCTGAATTCTGAGGCAAGAGACAGGGTCAGGGCCTAATAAGTACATGAAGATCTTAGGAGAGGGGGCAGTTGGGGCTTGGAGAATTGGGAAAGGATCTGGAAAGGCAGCTCTGCATCTGTATTCCAAATTTGCTTGATCAGACCATTGACCACTTAGGTTTTCTGCATTCTAGAATGGCGGGGAGCAGACTTCTCCAGGGAGCACTTATTGTTCTCTGTTCTATCTTCTGCTTACTCTTCTCCTGGCTCTTGAGTGGAGGGAATAATCTAAACAGAGCTGTCCTTTCCACCTTTTCACTTTGAGGAGGCATCCGCCAGCCTGACCATAACAGGATCTGCTACAACTCAGGGTTTGGAAAAGACCTTCTAGTAACATGGTCTCCATTGACCTGGGCCTGAGACGCAAGCCTCATGGATGACTTCTGAAGCCAGATTTCAGGAGAGTAGAATCCATGGACACAGCTCTCAAGTTATTGGAATCTTTTTAAAAAGTCTTACCATGAAGAAAAGGATGTCTTGTGATGCTAGAAATATTTGCAGGTGTTCCTAAAACAGCAACAGAGAGGAGGGAATGTCATTAATGACTTCTCATATTTGGAGGAAAAAAATGATTTCTCTTTGTCAAATAAAAGAATCCATCTCCTATAGTTAATAATGGCATTGTCGTCTGAGAATCCCCTCCCTAGTGGGATGGCTGACAGGAGCACAAAGACGAAGCACTCCAGCACGGGTCCATTCCCAGACTCATTTCATTTCCACAAGTTTCCCATTGAATACAGATCATAATACTTTTTATCTTGCAGCGTATCAATTGGCAAATTATTATTATTTATCAAAGAATGGGCTTGGTCCATATTCATGATATGATTTTATCAGGGAGGCATTTGAATTTGAAGTCACGGCTAAGTACTAGAGAGAAGCTGTTTGCAAATGTGTAATCCACACAACAAGAGTATCGTGGCAGTGGAAGGAAGCATTCAATCTGCAAAGCAACAAGGCATATAACTTATCACAGGTCTAGCACAGTCAGGATGAAACCTAAGAGTGGTTTTCTGGTATAGAATCAAGTGTTAGTCTCCATGGGACATCCTTCCCTGACCTGTTTTAATTGTGTCTCTCTTAGAAGACAGTGAATCTTGGGGAAGAAAAGAGTGTGGTATTCGGGATTTGCTTCATGAGCCTCTCTCAGTTCTAGACATGTCCACAGGCTGGGCACCTTTAGCCTGTCACTCACTTGGAATTTGTTGAATATAGTTGCCCTGCTTAACTCTCAATACAAGCAGTGTGGTGATCAAAAAGCCACCATGGTGCATCTGTGTCCCACATTGGTGAGATGACTTTAGGGAGAGTCATAGACTTCCAAAATCGCCAGATAGGACAGGACCTTGAGGCCATCTGATAGGTTCTTGAACATACTTCTGTACCTCTGTCTGCCATCCCCATCCGTCTCTGACCACCTTCTTTCTGTTCGCATCTTGCTTTTGCTGTCCAGGAGCACATCAGGGATATTGTACCTCTCAGCTGGCTTTCAGCTCCCCTGTTCTGTGGATGGATTCAGTCCTAAACTGACCTTCAGTTAGAGGCTTCTCTGCACACTGCTCTTTCTTCCACTTTCTTTGTAGTGCTTAATCCAAGGGCTTTTTATTTGTGTCTATATCCTTAAGTAAAAGCAATTATGTAAGATGTAGCTGGATTGATAGGTGGGTCTCCTTGGCATCTTTCACACATTTGAAATAGACCAAATATAGCAAGCTTGGTTTCTCTGCATGGATGGGGCTGATTTCAGTTTCCAGCATGAGGTTAGCTCTTACTTGTTCTGTCAGACTCTATTGCCATCAAACTGCAAAGCTTCTGTCTTTATTAAACTACCAGCAGTCCCCAGAATTCTAATGAGTAAAACTGACCTCAGCCTTTCAGGTGGGAATAGTTTCCTTTTCTCAGAGAGCATCCAAATCCTCCTGTGTTGTTCCTGGATAAAAATCAAAGGATAAAGACAGTTTCTTGCAGACAAGTGTGCCCTTGAGGTCACTTGTTGCACTATTTATGTCTCCCCCCTCCCCAGTTTCTTCCCACAGGCCAGTCTAGTTATGCTGTTGCCGTGGGGACCAGGCTTAGGTCACCTTCACAATGTCTTGATTTGGTCTAAGACCTCAAGACCTCTCCCAGCCTCACCCTAAATTGGTTCTGAGCTGGTCTTGAAGGGGCTTGCCCTGTATATGGTATATGGGCAAAGGTGGTATTCAACCAACTCTTAAGTATTTCCAGGTTAGACCTCAGTGTGTAAATAGTGAATACCCAAGTCCCTCTGACCACTCTCCTGACCCAGCATGAGTCTTGCCTGGCTGCACTAGCTTTCTGCTTTTAGGTGGACCAGAAGGTCAAGAGTGTGAAAGAGTATAGCTAAGCCTTGAATCGAAGCTGGGATGTAGCTGGCACCTGCATGGTCGTGGGCTGGGCTGACATAGTCTCAGAACTGATCTGGGTGCTGTGGCTGATTGGCAAGAGTTATGTAGGCTAGGTCTGTTCACAGTTTGCCAATGCCTGGCCTTGCTCATGAGGAAAGTGTTAGTACAGTTCAGTATTGCTATTTAAAGATTTCTCCTCTACCTGCTGCCACTTCCGCTTGTTCAGGAACAAGGAATTGGCTATTTATGCTTCGCAGTCATGTATGCTGTAGTTAGAGGAACAGCGCTAACAAAACTCCGCATCCCCACCCCAGGCCCTCTATTTAGCATCTATCCTTGTGGCTTTTCCCAGTCCCCAGCACCCTTGCGTGCACTGCCCAAGTCCCTGCCGTGTGCATGTGAGACAGCGGTGCCTGCCTCTGCTTCTGTGTCCAGTGTGTGGGGGGGCAAATTGCTCTGGTTCTCTCCACTGCCATTTCCATGTGCCTGCTACACCCTAACTTCAGCCTGGCCCTGCCCTCACTTCTGATGGAGGAGCTGGAGTCCAGGCAAGTAAGCTGGAGAGTGAGGGGGCCAATGATCTTGCGTGGCTGGGTGGGTTGAGGGTGGGTTTCAGAGTTTGGGGAAGCAGTGCAGAGCTGGAGGGTGCAGGGCTGAACGTATGTGTCATGCTGAGGCCATAGTGCAGGCCATTCATTGCCAAAGACAACACAGTTCTGGAAAGGGGGTGATGATTTGTATCTTTCCAGAAAAAAATATGGCCTACTTTTATGAAAGGGGTTTCATTCTTTTAAAGAAAAGCGTGCTAAATACAAATAAATATCCCATCTGGTGGGGAGGAGGTGGTGCTTTCTGCTCCTGTTGTTTGAATGGGGAAACAAAGCACAGAGGGCTTAGCAGACTGCCCAAACCAAGGCTGCAAATAACGCTGCCTCATCTCAGGGCTTCAAGTTTGAGCCCACATAGTTATAAAATGCTGCACCTCAAAGTTAAAAGAAATCCAGGCCGTTTTGTCTCAGTGTGGCCTGGTTTGGGCTGTCCTGCAGCACAGCCTGCCACAGCATGAAGTTTGAGCGTTATGTCCAATACCACTTTTGACAGCTGCAGAAGCAGAGGGCTCATTAGTGCTGGCTCAGGCAGTGGCAGCAGCGAGTGCTCACACATTCACAGGGCTTGAAAATAAATACCTGAAGTGGTATAACTGGGTTTACAGAGGTAAAACTCTTCTTTAATCTGGTACAAGCAGCGTTTTCTCATGGCACTTAGTGCCCGTGGATTTGCGACGGGAGGCGTTTGATTCAAGGGTCTTCTTTTAGGTATTGTTGGTTCTCCACCACTGGAACTTGGGTACCTACAAAACAAGCTTTCAACTTTGTTTTTTCCTTGCTTCCGTAAGAGGGAACTCTTCCTTTACCCTCAATCCTAATTCTTTGACTTCACAGTGGGGAACTGAGGATTTTTTTCAATGAGCCATTAACAAGTTGCCTCTAGTACTAGTCATGATGTCAACCTGGATGTGTAATTATCAAACTATCTGAGCCTCAAGCCAGTTCTCTCAGTTGACAGATGGAGAAACTCAGGTCCAGAGAGAAGTGAGTTGTCTACAATTGCTAGGGAGTAGCCAATAGACAAGCACTCCAGCTCCTTGTGTGGTGCATTCAAATGGCCTGTCCTGCTGGGATGTTCAGAGTGGGTTGCAGGGAACTGACTCGGCTGGGCACGGTGGCTCATGCCTGTAATCCTAGCACCTTGGGAGGCCAAGGCAGTGGATCACTTGAGGTCAGGAGTTTGAGACCAGCCTGGCCAACATGGGGAAATCCTGTCTCTACTAAAAATACAAGGGTGCCCATAATTCCAGCTATTTGGGAGGATGAGGCAGGCGAATTGCTTGAATCCAGGAGACTGAGGTTGCAGTGAGCCAAGATCACGCCACTGCACGCCAGCCTGGGTGACAGAGTGAGTCCCAAAAAAAAAAAAAAAAAAAAAAAAAACAACTGACTCTGCAGCATATGTGCAGGGAGCCCTCTATAAGTGCCAGTTAGCAGTATGCAGGATTCTCTGCGTTCTTTGTTTATATCCACTGAAAGACTTTGTTCTACATTTCTCTCTGGTTGGTTTGGTTCTAAAAAAAAATGGAAGATGAATAATTTAGCAATTTTATTTGCTCAGTAGGTTCCTCTCAGCGACACTCTTTGTTGGGATAAGTAACGGCTGGGATCGTGCAAGATTAACCCTTCTCTGAGGCTTATCTGTGGGCGTCCCACAGCAGCTGTCCTGTTCCTCAGAACCAAATAGATTTGGGGGAGCCCCAGGTGAAATTTCTCCATGCCCCTGTTTCCAAGGAGGAGAAAACCTTAATAGCCACCCACCATCTGTCATCCAAATTAAAATATTATCGACATTTCTTTCCTTGTTGAGTGGGTATAGGAAGAAACAAACGCAGCTTCTTCCCACTATACTGTCACAGCATACTTCTATGACCCAAATGTATGGGGCTTTTTCCCACACACCAAACAAGCAAGCAAGCAGTTCTGCAGATGACACCCAGTGTCCTCTAACTTAGTTTGATTCTGATACTATCTACCTGGAGACAGCATCAGATCCCACAGTTTGAGGGCTCAGTCCCACAGCCTTTCCTCCACTTCAGACACCAATCACAAGTCATAGTTTGTCACCTACACCTCTGACCAATTGGCTATAAATTGGTATTCCTACTACCCTCTCCTTGGATTCAGCCAATTTGCTAGAGCAACTCATAGAACTCAGGGAAACACCTGCATTTACTGGTTTATTTTAAAGGGTATTATAAGGGATACCAGTGAACACCAGATGGAAGAGATGCCTAGGGCAGGGTATGTGGAAAGGGACACAGAGCTTCCATGCCCTCCCCAGGTGCCCCACCCTCCAGGAACCTCCAAATGTTCAGCTGCCTGGCAGCTCCCCAAACTCAGTCCTTCTGAGTTTTTAATGGAAGCTTTATTATGTAGGCATGATTGGTTGCATCATTGGCTACTGGTGATCAGTTTAACTTTTAGCCCCTCTTCCCTCCTGGAGGTTGGGACCTGGGACTGAAAACTCCCAACCCTCTAATCATACCTTGGTCTTTCCTGTGATCACCCCCCCAAATCCTGAGGCTTCCAGGGGTTCCCCAGCCACTAATCATCTAATAAGCATACAAAAGAACACTCCTACAACTGGAGATCTCAAGGGTTTGGGGAGCTGTATGTCAGGAAATGGGGTTGAGGACCAAACACGTTATTTCCCTGGATCACACCTGTTCTGACCCCTCTCCAGATTTTTTCTCAGTTAATATGAGACAAAAAATGAGGTCGACTGCTTTACCAAAATATCAGTTCTGTCCTTAGCAGCTTTATGGAGGACAGATTTACTTTAAATTCCTTAGGCATTATCCCCCTGTGGTTCTATTCAATTAGAAACAGGGTCAACAGCAAGGTCAGGACCTCTGATCTAGGCAAAAATGAGGCAGCCACTGTACCCACAAGTGTAATTCTCTGAGTGCTGGTTGCTGGGGTGTGGGGGATGGGGGCACACCCTGGGCCAGCAGGTTATTTGGCCAAGGGTGGCTAGAATTGTCCTTTACTCCCTAAAAAAATGTGAATCTCTTCTGAGCAAACTCTTCTTCAGAAATTTGAGCATTTGTTTTCTGAGCAAGAGAATCAGCTAATGCTTCCGACTCACCATCCATCTTCCTGCAACCTCATCCCACCTCTTCTGCCCCTAGTCACCTGGCTGTGTCTTTACCCACACTATGGTTTTGGTACAAGAACACCCTTTTCCCCATAAGCTACATTGGTCCAGGCCATCAAATTCATTAGTTCCCTTTCTTCAGGGCCCTTTGAAACCCTCCCTGGAGAACCCTTTATTCATCACATATGTGTGAACACTGGTATTGGCCTTCTAAATCAGTTTCTTACAAACAGGTCCTGCTCTGGTTCCCCCCCCCCCTCCTCCCACTGAGTTTTATCTCCACATAAGGATTGCTCACCAAGAACAGAGCAGTTGACACCACTGGGCCTCACGCAGGCTGAGTGCACCGCTGCCAGCTGCTCTGCCATGATGAGGTTGGAAATTGATGAGGGTGCCACAGACTGTTCACCTCAGCCCTTCTGGGCTGGTTGGAGGAGCCCTCTAATGAGTCAGTCAGCAAATGTTTGACCCCTACCAGCTGGTCCTAGTAGTACATGGTATGAATCATAGTCCTAGGTGTCTGCCGTGGCAAATAAAAAGGGAAGGCAGGGAAAGAAGCTGCTGCCTACAGAGTGGCTTGATGACAGCCACCTCGCTAATTTAAAAAGCCATGTGTAGTGCTTCCTGTTTCTCACTATGTTTGGGCGAGTGGGGGAGGAAGACAGATTATATGGGCTTCGCTGTGACACTGTTCTTAGCCAGTGGGTCAATATATCAGTTTCAGTTTTGTTTTTTAAAAGACAGGATGAGAAAAGAGTGCCCCATTCCACCTCCAACATGGCATGCCATGCTTGGTGCTGAAGGAGTTCTCTAAGCAAGGATGAAGCACCATGCGTATGTGTGTGTACTTGCGCACGTGTGTGTGTGCCTGCGCACGTGTGTGTGTGGGGGCGGATAGCGGGTCAATGGCTCTTTCCTGCCTCTTGCCCTTGGTGTGGGACCCAGAGTGGTACCTTAGTGATGTATCATGGCAGTCCCTTGGGACACACAGCTTCACAGGGCCAGTGAACCCACTCCTTTCAGCTCCTCCTCCTCTGGAATGATGAGCCCAGATGCCCATTCTGCCTATGAAGGGCTGCTTCTTGAACTGGATGTGGAGGGCATCTCTGGTCCTGGCCGTCTGCCAGCGACTCTCATGTGCATTCATGTCCCTCTCTTCTCTCTGTCCTGTCTTCTCTGCTGCTGCCTCTTCTCTGCAGGTACACTTGCTGAAGGACCAGTTGGCTGCTGAGGCTGCTGCACGGCTGGAGGCCCAGGCTCGCGTGCACCAGCTCCTGCTGCAGAACAAGGACATGCTCCAGCACATCTCCCTGCTGGTCAAGCAGGTGCAGGAGCTAGAGCTGAAGCTGTCAGGACAGAACGCCAGTAAGCCAGCACCCTGCCCAGACTCACTTCCTCTGTGAAGGCTCTGGAAAGAGTGTTACTTTCCTCAAGTTTTTGGTGGTACTTTCTTGGACCCCTGACCTGCCCCTATATTCCAGCAGAAAACATAGACAGCTTTGTTTCCCTGTTAGTACACTTAATGAATTATAGAATCGCATGCCCAAAGGAGATCTTGGGTGTCTTCTAATCCAGGCCCAGGGCTTGACTTTGAATGTACCCGGAGTCATTGCTATGTGCTCGTCCAGTCTCTACTTGATAGGGGCTCCGGTACTCTTTGTTCTAGGGCAGCCCATTTCTTTCTCAGAGAGCTTTTGCAAAATACAGTATACTCTGCACCTATCAGGTATCATGTTCTCTGTGAGCTCTGTGGGAGTCAACAAATTGTTTATTAGTTTACTACTCTGCACTATGTATTTTTAGACTCACACAGAAAAAGCTGGGAGCAGTTTATCTGTTCAGTGGATAAGGCAGTGGAGTCACTGGCTGCACAGCTCTGCCTGGCCCCTGCTGGAGAGGCTGTCTGTATCCTCAGCACCTCCCGGCTGGACCAGACAGCTGTAGATCGCAACACGTTTTCACACCTTCCTCTTGAGTTTATCCATGGGTTGTATGCATGCTCACAGTGTGTGTGGGCTGTGGACCAGCAAATACCCATTGATCACCTGTTGTGCCAGAAACTGTGATAAAATTTTTTGCGTGTGAGCTCATTTAACCCCTGTAGTTCTGCTGCAGAAAAATGATATGCCATTTTACGGAGAAGGTAACAGACTCAGGGAGGTTAAGTAACTAGCTTAAGGTTACAGGAGCAAGGTCAAGGAGCAGAGCCAAGATTCAAACCTAGATCAGACTGCAAAACTGTGTTCCAACTATACCAGTGGTTCCCCCCAAACTATCCCATGAGCTTTTTAAAAAATGTGTATTACTGGGTCCAATCTACAGAAATTCTGCATCGTTGGGCCTGGGGCTGGTCTGGGAGTCTGTATTTTTAAAGTAGCCCAAAAGTATGGATTGGAAACCAGTGCCCTTCACCACGCTGGAAGCCTCTCAGGATTTTCCAGGTTGTTCATTGAGACTCTGCTCTATCCTAATTAATGTTTTTTTTTTTTTTTTACATGATTGTGTTAAAGGTTACCATAGGCTTCTAACATGGTTCTCTCAGTTGGCACCTTTTTCCTACCACAAACCCTATTCAGACCCTTCAGTGGTTCCCAGAACCATCAAGTGGTTCTCATGTCCCCGCCTTTACCACGTCCCAAAGTTCCTCCCCTCCAGCAAGGTGTGTCTGGAGCCACGTGGGGGCGGGAGGAAGGGGTGAAGTGTTGAGAGATGCAACCCCCCTTCCCCGTCCTCGTCCTCGGGAGGGTGCTGCTAAGCTGGTCTGGGAAGGGCTTTTGCCGAGGCACGGGCTGTCAGAAGGCAGGCATCCCAAATCAACAACCTTGTCTAACGTGGCCCCTCTTCTGTCTCTTCTCTCCCGTGCAGTGGGCTCCCAGGACAGCTTGCTGGAGATCACCTTCCGCTCCGGAGCCCTGCCTGTGCTTTGTGACCCCACAACCCCTAAGCCGGAGGACCTGCACTCGCCGCCGCTGGGCGCGGGCTTGGCTGACTTTGCCCACCCTGCGGGCAGCCCCTTAGGTAGGCGCGACTGCTTGGTTAAGCTGGAGTGCTTTCGCTTTCTCCCGCCCGAGGACACCCCGCCCCCGGCGCAGGGCGAGGCGCTCCTGGGCGGGCTGGAGCTCATCAAGTTCCGAGAGTCAGGCATCGCCTCGGAGTACGAGTCCAACACGGACGAGAGCGAGGAGCGCGACTCGTGGTCCCAGGAAGAGCTGCCGCGCCTGCTGAATGTCCTGCAGAGGCAGGAGCTGGGCGACGGCCTGGACGATGAGATCGCCGTGTAGGTGCCAGGGGCCAGGAGATGGAGGCGGAGGCGTGGCTGGAGGGGCCGTGTCTGGCTGCTGCCCTGGTAGGGGATGCCCAGCGAATGTGCGCTGCCGAGGAGAATGCCAGCCAGGGCCCGAGAGAGTGTCAGGTTTCAGGAAAGGATTTGCGATTCTGCTTTGGAGGATAAAGTGGGGGGAAAATCGGATTCCCAGAGGTGAATCAGGTCCTCTTCTACTTGTGACTAGAGGGTGGTGGGGGCAGGGACTTCCAGAGCGCATGGCTTCCGGAGAGGTTCTCTCTCCAGGACCGCCAGGCTGCTGGAGGACCTGCCCCTCCCTGCTATATCCTCAGGCTCCCCCGCTTTGTCTGTGATGTCCCCGTACCCCATCACTCTCCCCGTCTCCATGGTCCCAACCATGAAGGGAAGCCATGCGTACCTTCTCAGGTACTTTGTTTCTGGATATCAGGATGCTGTGAGTTGCCTAACTCTTCCCCGACCTTTATAAGAGGAGTTCCTTCTCCAGGCCCTTGCTGAGGTTGTAGAGATTGAGTGCTCTGGGCTGCAAAAGCCAGGCTAGTCCTTGTAGTGTGAGCATGGATTTGGAATGTGTCACAGTGGATAAGCTTTTAGAGGAACTGAATCCAAACATTTTCTCCAGCAGGACAATGAATGTTGCTTCAAAGGGAGCCTTGAAGCTTTAAGATGGTTCAGGCCCTTGGGGTGAGAGCCCAGAGGGAGGACAGCTTGTTTGCTGCTCCCAGTCAGTTAGATCTGATTCTTGTTTCAAAAACGCTGCCCTGCCCACCTCCTGCCTGTAGCCCAGCCCATCTAAATGGAGGCTGGGAAGTGCCCCTCACCTCCCCTGTGTCCTGTCCAGCGGACGCTTTTGCAGCACTTTACCTCTCTGAAAGCCCCAGAGGACCAGAGCCCCCAGCCTTACCTCTCAACCTGTCCCCTCCACTAGGCAGTGGTGGTTAGTTTTTTACTGAAAAAAAAAAAAAAAAAAAAGAAAGAAAGAAAAAAAAGGGAAAAAAAAAGTGAATGCAGGCTGTTAGCTGAGACTGTGAGACTGTGTTTGTCTGCTCTTCAGAATCACTGCCACTTGGGTCAGGGATCACAGCCATGTCACCCTTGGCCCATCTCTCTGGGTGCGTGCCTTGAGCACACCTGTCAAAAGTGCCATGTGCAATTGTCTTGTCTTTTACGATCTAGGCGTTGCCTAGGGATCACCACTCCTTAACAGGCTGACTGGGGCAATGAGGAAAAGCTCCTTTGCTCCTATAAGGCCAGAAGTGGCTGTTAAGATTTCAAATGCCTGAAGAGATTGCTGAGACCTTCTAGAGTCATATGTTCAGGGAATTAAGTCTTTATCCTAGACAACAAGCTACAGATGCAAACTGCAGTATTATTGGAGGGTCAGTCAGTAAGGATATGATTGCCCCAAAATGGAGTTCATCGACCCTAGCTTTGCTCTAGAATTTATATACTGTAAATAAAAGTGCAGCCCTTTTCTAATGGCCACAGTTGGATTTCTTGTAGCCCAGAAAGTCCAAATTAAAGGAAATAAATGCAGTTTTATGTTAGCCCTCCTTGGTGCATCAGGGTGTCAGCAGATATAGGATAGGGTGGTGTGTGTGTGTGTGTGTGTGTGTGTGTGTGTGTGTGTACACACTTGTGTTTATATACCCATGTGTGAGGAAAGGCGTATACATATATGTAGGATTGTGACCAGACAGAAAAGAGGGGGGATCTCCAGGGTATTTGAATCAACAACAGATTTGTGTTTTCTAATGTGCATTTAGTTGGGGAGGCATGGTTCTGTTTGCGTTGTTTTGATCTAATTTGCCATTGGAAATAGGTACAGGTACATGGAGAAGGAAGAACCAGGAAAGTGAGATCCACGAAACTAAATGAGCAGCTGTCAGGAATCCAGTGTGGCTGAGCCTACCTAGCTTATGAAATCTAACCCAGGGTTCCTTGGGTCTGAGACCGTTTAGGTTATTAAAATTTTGAACATCCAGAGGAGTGAAAAGTCTGTTTTCTGGACGCAAGCAGGAGCTGAGGATAAAGCCAGAGGCCAGTGGATTAGGTGTGTGGAATGTGGATGGAGAAGGCTTGCGTGGGCTGTGGCCAGGGAATGGGTGAGGAAGGTAGTTTCTAAATGGCCTATAAAAGCTTGAGATGCGATAGAAGAAAGGAAATGAGGAGATTAAAGAATTGGAGAAACTAGTTATCTGTGTTGCTGACTTTGGGACCCATTCAAGACCCTTGCCCTTGGGGTGTTCCATGGTGGTTTCTTCCTGCCTGGGCCCCATCCTTTCCCCAGTTCAGGCCCCCCCTGGAGGACTAGTTTGTGTATTGGCATCCTCCCTAGTGTGACCTAAATCAGTGCACTCTTAGTGTGTGGAGATGCGAGACAAAAGACAGAACTAGGAGCCTTGAAGGATCACCAGCCACCGACCCTCCATCAGAGCCGACTGGGCAGGAAAGGGAACATGACAGACCTGATTTCCCAATGATGTCACCCCGTCCTCCTCCCTCCTTGCTGCTTGCTCTGCTAACTCGACTCTGCCTTCCTCTTTTTCATTCTTCTACTCTGCCCTATATGGAGGACAAATGGACACCAGGGGTGCTGACCTTATTGGTGCCTGTCCCAGCCTGCCCCAGGTGCCATCAGACTCGTGCACAGGAGGCTCCCACAGTTATGGAGCCAGGAAAGAATTTCTCCGCACTGGATGGACTGTTTATTGGGATTAAAAATTATATTCCTTATATTCCTGCTTATATCAATGCTCTCTCTGTAAAACCTCTTCCTAGCCTCGTTTCTCTCAACTGATCTTGTTTGGGAATTGTATTCCTTTTATTTACTCTTTGCTTGACTGCTTCCTCCTAACACTCTACCTGCTAGCCCTCTACTCCCTAAAACTGTTGTGTCATTAACTCTGTTGGATCAACTCTCTGGGAAAAGATTCTGTTAATGTAAGTGCACTTACTCCCTGGATGTTGTCACTAGTCTAGTGGCTTTTGCTAAATAAACCTTTCTTATTTCTAAAAGCTTTTCCATTGTCTTTTCTTGCTGCTTCTGTTCCACCTGCTCCTTTTCTCCCCCTCACTTCTACCCCACTTCCCAAGCCAAGTGGCATCAGCTCTGTGACATGGTTCCCAAGGGTGTGGGATTGAGGAAGGATTCACAGGTTCCCTGAAGGAGGAAAGGAAGATGGTGGCTTCATTTACACTTTCTATAAATGAGACCTGCAGGATCAGATGTCATCAGTGGTTCTTAACTAGGGATGATTTTGCCTCACCAGGGGACATCTGACAATGTCTAGCAATGGTTTTGGTTGTCACAAAGCTACTGGCATGTAGTGAGTGAAGCCAGGGATGCTGATCAATATCCTACAATGCACAGGACCACAACAAAGAATCATCCAGCCCCAAATGAGGTTGGGAAACTCTTGTCTACACCCGTTTTTGCTGACTCTGCCGATCCCAGTTTTTTTCAGACTCCAAATGCTAGAATACGCAGCGAGTAGCAACCAGTTTGTTTTTTGGTTCTGGGTTTTTTAAGGTAGGGTCTCACTCTGTCCCCCAGCCTGCAGTGCATGATCATGGCTCACTGCAGCCTTGACCTCCCTGGGCTCCGTGATTCTCCCACCTCAGCCTCCCAAGTAGCTCAGACTATAGTGTGTGCCACCACACCCAGCTAAGTTTTGTATTTTTTGTAGAGACAGGTTTCACCATGTTGGCCAGGCTCTTGAGTTCAAGTGATTTTCCCACCTTGGCCTCCCAAAGTACTGGGATTACAGGCGTGAGCCACCACTCCTGGCCAGCATCAAGTTTTGAGTGATTGAAAAATTACTACATCATAGATATTTGCCAATATCACTGTATAATTGTATAATCAAGATTATACAGCGCAGGCCTGTAATCCCAGCACTTTGGGAGGCCAAGGCAGGTGGATTGCTCGAGCTCAGGAGTTTAAACCAGCCTAGGGAACACGGGGAAACACCATCTACAAAAAAACATGAAAATTAGCCGGGTGTGGTGGTGAGCGGCTGTGGTCCAGGCTACTTGGCAGGCTGAGGTGGGAGGATGGCTTCAGCCTGGGAGGCAGAGGTTGCAGTGAGCAAGGATCACACCACTGCACTCCAACCTGGGCAATAGAGTGAGACCGTGTCTCAAGAGAAGAAGAAAAAAAAAAGATTATACTATTTCATTAACTTCATGACTAAATATCTGAAATATGTAGTTGGTAGAAGTTTGAATAGGTCCGTTCCAGAAATGTTCATACTGGGGACAGAAAAGGCTCCTCCCCATACCTACCTGGGAGGATTATGTATCACTGAGACACAGCTCAGCAGAGAAGTCCTGACTCAAGAGAATGTAGGCTTCTCTGCAAGGAGCAGAAATGAAAGGGTGGAGGAGGCTGGTAAACGAGGGGCTGTTTGAGGAATGAGGAGCTGTGGGATCGCACAGAACAGACTTTACAGAAGCCAGGTCACTTTGGCTGGAACTTTTAGCCATTTTGCAGGCAGAGGCTGTATTAGGCCTGATTCTTTGTCAGGCCCAGGCTAGAGAGAAACTTGGAAAGATTAGATCAGCTGGGTTCACGTGCCCTTTGTTCTTTTCCGCCTGAGTAAACTGAGCTGAGCTTTATACCCCATCTGTAAAATGGGGGTAGTATAAACCACACAAAGCTACCATGGAGAGTAAATGAGATTGCACTTAAAAGGACCCACTGCCAGAGAGTACCTGGCAGTGACCCAGTGTACAGCACAATTTACTTTTCAGGGAGCTTCCTCCTTCCTGCACCTGTGCTGCTCATGCTCTGTTCAGTGCTGGGTGTTTTTTTCTGCTCTGCCAAAACTTACCTCCATACTGAGAAAATTCCTGGGGTTACATTGATACTACATTAAATGTGGAATGTGGAAAATGCCTTGTCTTTAGGGAGAAGACACTAACCACGAGCACCTGCCAGGCAGGATGGGCACGTGCTATGGCACCTGGGCTCAGTCCGTGGCCTTCTTGTTTTCCCTCTCGTGACATGTTGTGCATGTTGTACAGATGCCATAGAGGAGGGAGCGTGGGGTTGACGAAGGACAGGAGACAACAGTAGCTCAGAGTGAGGACTAAGAAGATTGCCCAGAGTCTCCCATTTGCCCTTTCAGGGCACAGGGTCCTGGGAATGATGTCGGGGCTGCCTGGATACCCCCACACCCTGGACTGGACAGGTTTTGACCTTGTCCTGGCCCCCAGCCCAGCTGGAGCCCAGCAGTCAAGTGGACTCTGGGATGCAGGCTGGGTAGGGTTGGGGACAGAATGGGGCCAGAAGCATGGCTCGAGGGCACAGGGCTGGCGTGGTCTCACAGCATATGATGTGATGGGGATCGAGCCCAGCCTCCCTCCCACGCTGTGGGGAACCGGAGAACCGTGAATGAGATTTTTAGCAGCACACTGATAAACAGAGCAGCTCTGCTAAGCCATAGAGTAAGACTCAGGAGGAAAAGCCATTGCGAGGTAAGGGAGGGAGGACCCTCCGCGCCACCTGCTGGCCAAGCCCTGAGGGAGGCAAAGACTAGGGGAGGGTTTGTGCCAGGGTCCCTGCAAGACATTGCCCACTGCAGTGGAGGGGCCACTGAGTCATCAGCGAGGTGAAGAAAGGGGTAAATGAGGCTTGAAAGGACCACCAGGAAGCATTTGGTGCTTTTTAAAAACCATGTTACAGTCAAGATTGGTGTCCTTGATGCATCCCTGATGCTTTCTTGTCTTTCTGGGTCAGATGGGCCGGGAAGTTCACTCAGAAATATAGGAAGAGTCAGGGCTGCCCACTGGGCACATTACTTGGTAACAGGAAGCAATAGGTTCCCATGTTTACCTGCGCATTTTGACCTGGCTCAAAGCAGCCATGAATAGATGTTTCCTGGGTCAAAAGTGGTTCTGTTCTGCTCCAGCACAAGATGCCTGTTCTAAGTGAATGATGGTGGCGCGTGTGAGCCCAGCCCCGGGGAGCTCAGCCCCATCTGCCTCTTACCTGCCTTATATTCTGAGGCTTATTGTCTTCCATATTCTACCCCTCAGAAGATCTACCATCAAAGAAGCCTTTAAAATGGCAGAGATTCTTCCCCATGCAAACAGGAAAGGGCATCCAGCTCCTTCTCCCCAGGGTGGAAAAGCACTGACCACATAGGAACCAAGCAGAGGCCAGGACCCTAGAGCAGTGGTTCTCACAGCTGAGCTGCATCAGTCACCCAGAGGGCTGGTTAGCACACACAGCGCCAGCCCTAGCCCCAAGTTTCTGATTCAGTAGGTCTGAGGAGGGCCAGAGAGTTACCAGGGGATGCTGGTACTGCTGGCTGGGCACCTCACTTCGAGAACCTCTGCCTTAGAGGATATTCCCAAACTTTAGGTATTGTCTTTGGTTTTAAAAGAGAGAAAGAAAAGGGGAGGGAGTGTGCCTGGTGTTACTAGGCAACCATTAACCAAAGGGGATGGGAGCTGGGTTCTGGGAAGGACAGCAGGCACTGTGACGTGACCTCAGACTGGACAGAAGGCTGTGACTAACTTTATTGGCATCTCTCTAGAGACATAAGTCGGCTTCACTGCCAAGTTGCCTAAGGTGTTCAGCAGGACTACTTGAAGGCCTGACAGCTGCCTAAGGAGAGCCTGTCTCCCAGCAGGGCCTTCTGCTCCTTGCTCCAGAGGGCTTTGAGCTTGCGGTAGTACACCTTGCAGCTGAAGCCCTCCCTGAAGCCCCTCCTGATGTGGCTCTTGAGGAAGTCCAGGGTGGGGTACATGCGGCAGCAGGCCGCGCACTTGTAGCCATTCTGCTGTGCTGAGTGCCACCTGGAAGCCATTAGGATGTCCTGGGATGTGATGGAGTCCAGGCCATGTCTGAATTTCTTGGTGACTTCTCGGGGGCAAGTGTTCTCTGTGGAGGAGGAGGACGAACAGTTGCTGTCAGCCATGTCCTCAGAAAGGCCGTTGTCCCACTTGCCCTCATCCTGCTGCTCCTCTGGGAAGTTGTAAGCCTCCAGGTGGCGCTCTCTGTCCGCACACACGAAGTAGCTGTAGGGGGAGAACCAGGGCCTGTAGATGATGCAGTTCCGCCTCAGCTGCTCCCCGCGCTGGCTGTCCCCGAAGCTGTAGTCTGCAAAGGAAAGGACCAGGTCTGAAAGCAGAAAGGGGCAGGGGAGCCAAGGATGCTAGCAGAAAGTCAAGAAGCAGACATTAGGCATGACCTCGGTTACTTCCACCCCACCAGGATTGCAGGTCTGAGAGCAGACGCAAGACAGTGGGGAGAGCAGCTGAGGGCATTCCTTCTTGCTGCATTCTTTTTCTTTTTTTTTTTTTTTTTTGAGACGGAGTTTCGCTCTTGTTACCCAGGCTGGAGTGCAATGGCGCGATCTCGGCTCACCGCAACCTCCGCCTCCTGGGTTCAGGCAATTCTCCTGCCTCAGCCTCCTAAGTAGCTGGGATTACAGGCACGTGCCACCATGCCCAGCTAATTTCTTGTATTTTTAGTAGAGACGGGGTTTCACCATGTTGACCAGGATGGTCTCGATCTGTTGACCTCGTGATCCACCCACCTCGGCCTCCCAAAGTGCTGGGATTACAGGCTTGAGCCACCGCGCCCGGCCGCTGCATTCTTTTTCTACGGGTACAAATGGCAGGCAGATTGTGGGGTGAGAGAGACCGCTTTTAGTTAGTAAGCCTCGGTATTTGTCAAGTCCTTCCTTTCCTGGAGACACCGTGTCCACTGAGTCCTCTAAGGATAGACACAGGTGACCCAGCAGACAGACAGACTGTCCTCCCACAGTTCCTCTTTCCGCCACCCATGGCAGTGACCCTTTTTTCAGCCTCACTGCCCATCCTGATTCCTCCACAGCCCTCTCAGCCAGAAGCTGCTCTTGCACATAGACAGGAGAGGGGAGGCAAGGCGAGAGCCCCAGGCCTGCGGTGTCTACCGAGGAAGAAGGGCCAGAGAGGAGGCTGCAGGTGACAAGCTGCACATGGGAGTCCGGCTTCCACACACCTTGTCTCCCTTAGGGAATGAGCCCCTGTTCATCCTTAGCTTCTCACATATTCCCACCCAGAGTCAGAGAAGGCCTCACCTGGTGAGAGCACTGTATTTTGCACCCCTTGCTGGACAGTGATGCTTTGGTACTGGGGTGGCAGGGCCTGCGCTGGGCTGGATGCCTCTGTGGGCACAGTTGTCTTTGCAATGTCTGCGTTATAGAAGAAACACTCTGGTGAGCTGAGCAAGGTTGAGATTCCACTTCTTGGGACTTCCCCCCAACCAGGCACACCTAGAGGCTCATCCTCTGTGCTTTCAGGCATCTCAAAGCTGAAACGAAACAGTGACCTCTCAAACTCAAGCAGCCAGAGCTATTCTGGATGACATCCTGAGGAATTCCAAATGGGCCGTTTCATTCAGGTCTCAGAAAGATTCTCTGGAAAGTAGAATTTATGATGTAGCCCAGATGACATCTCTCTGCTTGGCCTGCCCCTCACCTGACCCTCCTGCATCTCATCACATGGATGACTTCACTCTGCATTGCCAGTCTTCTGAGCATCCTGGGACCCAGAGCCACCAGCGGCAGAGCAATGTTGCATGCCCCCTTTGAGGATTGTCCAGTTGAAACATCTCATACCCACAGTCAGGGTTCCTGTGGCCCATCCCTGCATGGCACACCCTGGAGTAGCTGCTAACACTTGGACAAAAAGCTGACCTGCCTCAAATAGCAGAAAAGCAGTTGTGTTCAGTTTGGGGGGTAAATGTATAGATGTCATGTATATAGACGGATGCTTAGGAGGCCACCTCCACCAAATGGTATGTCTCCATTTGACTGTGCATAGGGATCCCCTGGGGATGTTGTTAATAACATGGGTACTGATTCAGTGGGTCCGGGGTGGGAGCCTCAGATCCTGCATTTCTAAGAAGCTCCCAGACGATGCAGACGTTGCGGGTCTCAGACCGTATTTTGAACAGGGAGTCCTCAGGGTGTCCACCTTTATTCCATGATGTGCTCATCAGTTTACCCTGCCGCTTAGGCTTCTCTCATGGTTTGCTACTCCAAATCCTCTCCAAGTTTGTCAAAACAGAGCTAAAACTAGTTTCTGCTCTATGTAGACATATTGCCACCTCAAGATTTCATGCACTCTAGGGGGAAAAACTTGATGATAAATGAGGGCTGAGGCAGAAGAATTGGTTGAACCCAGGAGGCGGAGGTTGCAGTGAACTGAGATTGTGTCATTTCACTCCAGCCTGGGTAATAGGAGCGAAACTCCATCTCAAAAAAAAAAAAAAAAAAAAAAAAACAATGTTTCCCCCTTTATTCCCTTACTAAGAATCAGTATATAGCAGGAGCTACTTACCACAAATGCAGCATTTTGAAAAGTTATTTTCTCCCCATATGTAATTTGACTTTCTCACTAAATCTTGGTCCTATAACATGATCTGGTAGAGTACTCAATTGTAAGCCTCAAAAAACCCCACATCTTTGTGGCCCTGGTGGCACCAGAGTTTACCTGACAGGCTGGTGACACGAGAGGACATAATGTCGGGAAAGGCACTCAGGGCGGAGGAAGAGATTTGAGGTCCAGAGATGCTGAGGAGTGAGAAGTTCTCCATGTTCTGACCACTGCAGGGTACAGAGATCACACACCTGCTCTGGAGAGGCTGGCTGGGTTGTCCAGACGATAAACATTCTGAGCGCAGTTGATGTCACAAGGCACAGGATTCCACTCCTCAACCAGGTGACCTTTGAAAGATGAGAGGAGGCTACTGCAAACAAGATTAAAATGTGTAAAGATTGTTCGTACCTTGCCATTCCCCAGTGGCAAACCCTGATTGAGAATACCCAGAGAGAAGGAAGAATATAGTAAACATATTACAGAGACGCTGTCTGTCCCCGTTTATCTTTATTTTCGTCACTTTTCTGTGTTGACACTGTCTACCCCAACCCCTTCAGCCCTGGAAACCTCTGTCCTCCCTGAATGCTCCTCCTTCTCTTCTCCTTTATCAACCTAATCTCTGTCAGCAAATATATGTTTTGTTTTTGTTTTTTAAGGTTTACGGTATATATTTTTCACATTTTCTTCAGAAATTCAAATTCATAAAAGTTGCAGGAAGAGGCTTGGGGCAGTGGCTCAGGCCTGTAATTCCAGCACTTTGGGAGGCCAAGGCGATTTGAGGTCAGGAGTTCAAGACCAGCCAGACCAGCTTGGTGAAACCCCCATCTCTACTCAAAATATAAAAATTACCCGGGCATGGTGGTGGGCACCTGTGATCTCAGCTACTCAGGAGGCTGAGGCAGGAGAATCGCTTGAACCCAAGAGACAGGTTGCAGTGAGCCAAGGTCACGCCACTGCACTGCAGCCTCAGCGACAGAGTGAGACTCCATCTCGAAAGTTGCAAAAATAAAATCAAAGAACACTCGTATGCCCGATATGCAGATTTTCCTATTAACCTTGGACCCCATTTGCTTGATCAGTTCCCTTTCCCCTATTCCCTGCCCCATGTATATGTGTGTATACTTAATTTTTTCTCTGAACTATTTGAAGGTAAGTCATAAGCACTATGACCTTTTACACCTAAGTACTCCTATGTGTATTTCTTAAGAACAAGGACCAAATATTATTTTCAGTGGTTGGTGCTCTTTTTAGCAAGTGACTAAAACACAAATGAGTGGCTTACTCAATACTGTTTTGCTCGTTGTTTAAGTCAGTTTGATGGGGAGACTCTGGGACTCCAGAGAAGCAAGGTTGCCTCTTCGTTTTGCTTGTCCCATAACAACCTCCTGCACTGGCGAGGTGTGGAATAAGGTGAAGATGACTGTGACAGTTGGAAGCTAAGCTGAAGGTGCCCCTTTCTAGATTATCACAACATGTCAACTAGATACAGAAAAGGGCTGCAGATCTAAATGGCAGGTATGTTTATGCTGCATGGGTGCTCTGGCCCGCTCTGGAAATAGTGATGGGCTTCTTTTGCAGTGGTGTTGAGCATGCATGAGTGGAGTGTGAGTTAGCTTCTGCACATGAGAGCCCAGAGTTGTCTTCCTGTGTGTATTTATTCACAGTACTGGAACAGTCAGAGGACAATGGGGAGAGCATGATTCCCCTCGTGTTCCTCCCCCATGGCCTGGTTTGGAGCATTAGGATGTGTTGGAAAGTAAATTGAAGCCCCATACTTTGGCAATTTGGGGGGCATCTGCAATTTTGTTTGAGCCATTATGGTGTAGAGAAAGCTTGAGAGTGTGGGCATCGGCTTATGTGACTTCTAATCCCCCATCTGCCATGAGCTACCTGTGTGATATTGTTCAAACCTCTCTGCCACTTGGTTATCCCATATTATTACTTTAGACTAAATTGGAGTGGATGCACGTCTGCCTGGCTAAAGCCCAGTGATTTACATGTGGACAGTAGCATCCCTGTGAGTGATCATACGGGACCCTCAGGACTTGGAAGTGCATTCTGTCTTAACCCATCACATTTCTCCCACTGCCAACTTCAGACTCTCCCACTGGAACCTCAGATCTAATGTAAAGGGGGCTCAAAATACTGGCGGGAAATACGGGAGGCGGAATCTCTCAGTGCCTGTGTAGAGTTTTAAAACATGACCCTGTTTTGATTTAGTCACTGATAAGCTTGCGGGAGCCTGGTGGTTCAGGGTGCACACCACTCCTCATAGCAGGACCCTTGTCTTGTGTGCTGTGTCCTCCCGAGGTATGCTGCTGCTGGTGGCCCAGGCAGGAGGTGACACTCTCAAAGCGATTGGTCACTACGTAAAATGTGTCTTTCTCTTGTTTGTTTCCCACCTGCTTTCCGAGCTCCTTTCTCGGACAGGTAAGATACCCTGTTTTTTGTGGATGACTTACATCCCCAGATGCCCTCCTCTGCTTGAGTTGTATGCATGTTGGCGGGGGGTGCTGTTGGGAGGGTCGCCTGGCTGGGGTATAGTCATCTCTCTCTCCTCCATTGCCATTATTTTCTGAACCACCAAGCGTCTCGTCCTAAGGCAAGAGGGACAATGTGTGGGGGTCATTAGAGCCATCATCAAGAAAGGGACCCATTGTACATCCTCAGACATGGGGGTAAAGTGACCCCCAGCCAGAGCCCTACTTCCACTTTGAATAGAAGGGCAGTTCTCCTGGTCTAACCTCAAGAGCCCCTGAAGACCACTCCCATAGAGGGGGTTTTGAGTGGCTTTTATAAACGGAGAAAGGCTTGTGAGCAGTTTCCCTACAATGCCAGCCCATCATGCACGTTTTAAGAATTCATAGAAAAGTCAAATTTAGTTGAACAAACTTATAAAATGGCTATTAAAGGCTCTATCATACAAGACCCTAAGCTAGGCGTTGTGGAAGGTGAAGAAGCACTTCAGATGCTGTAGCCTCTCAAGGAGCTTACCATTTTAAGACAAGGTGTATTTACTGGAAAGATTTAGACAAGTGTAAAGGGAGTGCATGATAGGTTATCTTTCAATTACTTGAGAATTCAGTGCATTTTATAGACCATGTTATGAAGGATAGAGAGCAAAAAATACAGGAAATCCAAATTGGTACATAATCCAGAGTTACGTTTATTACTAAGAGTCTTTTAAAAATAATAGCTCATAATTTACGAATCACCTTGGCAGGTATTTTGGTGCTTGCCTTTTTAAAAACGAATATGTCTGCTCTGAAAATTCACTTTAAACCAGTAAGGAAACCAGCAAGGAAATATCTGATCTGGGAAGTGGTGGCAATTTGCCTTCCCCAAGCATTTTGTATGGTTTCATTATGGTCTATATACTTTCTGGTTTGGGGGAATATAGTTAAATGGTTTGGTTTCCAAATCTTCTTTGTTAGTTTGCAATGACATGATTAAAGAAAATAAGAACGATATGGGACCTGACAGGCAAATTGTGCCAAATTGGATGATGCGGCAAGATACACACTTAGGAGAATCATCAAGAGTTGACCCTGCTTGCTGTGGAGCGGGCTGGAAGCTTCTGCTAGAGTGGTGGGTGTATCTGGAGGCCAGCCAGCTCAGGTCCTGTGTCCAAGGGATGCTGTCATAGTGTTCCCTGGCCTGTCCTCACCTTGCAGTGGTGAAGATCGCAGAGTTCATCTGCAGAGAGCAGTCTCCACTCCTCTTCCCACAGCTTTTCCTCCCTGCCACCCAAAGGCCCTTAGAATATGGCGTATCTAGGTAGTTGGCCTAGCAAGGATAGCGCCACTGAAACCACAAAAAAGGTTACCATCGGCCCAGGATGCAGCAGTGCAGGGCAGCGAGAACTGGTTTACACAAAAATTCAGCAGAAGAAAACCTGCACCTAACCCCAGTTACTCTTAGAAGAAGATTAGTGAGAACAGACACTTAGCAGAGGTGTTGGCAAGGAAAGGAGCCTAGTGATCAAATGATCCGGTAATTGCCTTCCCTCAGACTGACAGCTTATCTGGGGTAGTTGTTACAGACAGAAACCTTGATCCAGGTTCCAAGGCCTCAGAGTAGGTCTGGCTGCCTGATGACTGAGCTGGATTTCCAGATAGGTAGAGGATGCCCAAGTGTGAGTGTGTGGACAGCATGGCTTAGAGCCTGGAGCTCCAGTCATTTCAGTAACAAACTTTGAAGCCACTATCTTGGCCACCACAGTTTCCTATCTACAAAATGCGTATTGGTGATTCAAGATCTGTGCTAAGCATCAGCTATGTGCCAAACCCAGGCTAGGCATTGAAGATACAAAGATGAATGAGGCATGGCCTCCTTGCAAATCTTTATGACCTAACGGGTTTATACCCAGCTCTTTGAGTTCATTTTTCAAGCCAAAGAGGATCCCTACAAGAAGGACCATGTACCAGACATATATAGGCAGCTATTCCATGATCCAAAGCAGGGCAGAGTTGTGGACAGAGCCCTGAGCTGTGGGTTAGAAGGCCCGAGTTCTAGTTCCAGCCCTGCTAGTATTTAGCTGTGTGACCTCAAGCATGGCGCTGCATTATGCGGAGTACCGCTTGCTTCATCTATAGGTAGATATCCTTCCATGCACCACCTCCCTAGGTGGCTGTAAGGATTAAGTGAGCTGATGTTCATTAGGATCCTCGTGCTTCACTGGCACTGAGCACCTATCCATTTGGTAGGAACTGATTCTGAACCACCACTTAGCATCTCTGCAAGAGCTGGCCCACTCACTTGAGTCCAACCTCTGTAGACCTGAGGAGGGGTTGCCCCATTTTTCATGGAAAATATGTGCTGTATTCAAGTCCTTCAGTGGGGAGCGACTAAAACCAAGCCTCATCCATGCCGTCCCTCCACCAGCTTCCAACCCTCTGAGAGCTCAGCACGTGCCCAGGGCAATAGAAAAATCTCGTGTTTCGTTGCTTCATCCTCATTTTTTCCTTACTTCAAAGGGCCTGGTGATTCCAAGGTAAAGGGGCCAAGCCATGAGTCAAGGAGGCAGGTTTAAAGGAAAAATTTTATTTTTTTAAGGCTAGGATTAGTACTGATTAACGTGTGTGGGGCAGAGCTAGAATTTCTAGTTCCTCTGCCATCAAGAAAACTGCAGTGGAAAGTTCAAGAGTGCTTTTGCTAGCTCTTTCTTGAATATTTCCAAAGCCTTGGAAGGTTCTAAGTTTTGGGTGTGACATAAGGAAAGCTGAATGATAGGGCAAGGTCCTGCTCCCCTTTCCTCATCATGTCTGTCTGTCCCCTCTTTGTTCATAGTTGACCACGGCATGTTTGAGAATTTGAACACAGCCCTCACTCCAAAGCTCCAGGCCAGCCGCTCCTTCCCCCACTTGTCCAAGCCCGTGGCCCCCAGCTCTGCCTCTCTGGGCTCTGCTGAGCCTGGGGGGGCGGGACTCTGGGTGGGCAGCAGCCAGCACCTCAAGAACCTGGGCAAAGCCATGGGGGCCAAAGTGAATGACTTCCTGCGGAGAAAAGAGCCCTCCAGCCTGGGCAGTGTGGGTGTGACGGAGATCAACAAGACCGCAGAAGCACAGCTGGCCAGCGGGGCTGATGCGGCTCCAGGGGCCTGGCTGGAGGATGAAAGGTAAACCCCTCACCTGCCCAATACCCATGCCCCTCTGAGGACCCACTTAAAAAGGTACAGACAAACTGCAGTGTCTCCACAGGACAACAGCCCCGAGGAAGGGGTGTGAGATTATCCCATACAGAACAGCTGCAGGATCAGGCCACACTCGGGAGCTGGCTTCACCTTCCGCAGCCACAGCTGAAGGTTGCTGAGTACCCGCCATGTCCTCAGCTCTGTGCTACTGAAGGTTGCTGAGTACTCACCATGTCCTCAGCCCTGTGCTGTGGAAGGTTGCTGAGTACCCACCATGTCCTCAGCTCTGTGCTGTAGAAGGTTGCTGAGTACCCACCATGTCCTCAGCCCTGTGCTGTGGAAGGTTGCTGAGTACCCACCATGTCCTCAGCCCTGTGCTATTGAAGGTTACTGAGTGCCCACCATGTCCTCAGCTCTGTGCAGCTGAAGGTTGCTGAGTGCCCACCATGTCCTCAGCCCTGTGCTATTGAAGGTTACTGAGTGCCCACCATGTCCTCAGTTCTGTGCAGCTGAAGGTTGCTGAGTACCCACCATGTCCTCAACTCTGTGCTGTGGAAGGTTACTGAGTGCCCACCATGTCCTCAGCCCTGTGCAGCTGAAGGTTGTTGAGTACCCACCATGTCCTCAACTCTGTGCTGTGGAAGATTGCTGAGTACCCACCATGTCCTCAGCTCTGTGCTGTGGAAGGTTGCTGAGTACCCACCATGTCCTCAGCTCTGTGCTACTGAAGGTTGCTGAGTACCCACCATGTCCTCAGCTCTGTGCTACTGAAGGTTGCTGAGTATTTACCATGTCCTCAGCCCTGTGCTGTGGAAGGTTGCTGAGTACCCACCATGTCCTCAGCTCTGTGCTGTGGAAGGTTGCTGAGTACTCGCCATGTCCTCAGCTCTGTGCTACTGAAGGTTGCTGAGTACCCACCATGTCCTCAACTCTGTACTGTGGAAGGTTGCTGAGTACCCACTATGTCCTCGGCTCTGTGCTACATGCTTTGGTTGCATCATTTTTTCTAGCCCTCCCAGCAGCCCTGGGAGGTAGATGATATTTCCATCCTGCAGATAACTCATTTTCAGACTGGTAAAGTAAATAGCCTGAGGTCCCAAAGTTAGTACTTGGCAGAGCTGGATTTGAACCCAAGTATTGCCCAGAAGTTCTCCAAGTAGATTCCGATGCCCGGCCATAGCTGAGAACCGCTGCCCTAGACTACTGCTTGTGGAGAAGCCTGAGCCTGTCAGAGCCCACAGGGGCAGGGCGGGAGAGGGCCCCTGTAGCAGCCCTCCTGTTCTTCCCCCTTCTACCAACAGACCCTTTCCAGGCCTTGTTTTAAACACCTGTGCATCTGAGGCGGGAATGCCCTCTGCAGGCCTTATTGTGTGGCTTCTGATTTGACAAAGTTCACCAGTGGTCTTTATCCTGTCTTCCAGAGGCCAGTATTTTATGTTGCTCTGAACACTGAGTGAGCAGGGACCAGGCCAAAAGCTGCTGTTGTACTGAAGTTGCTAAAACCTGCATGCCAAACCAAGAACTAGACCCCAGGAGTAGGGCACTCATCAGCGGGGGTGGGTTGAAAGTGCAGTTGCAGTTGGAGAAGAGGAAGGAAGGTGGATTGGTGGCTTGTGGTCCTTAAGCTGTGTGTGTTTATTGTCATTAACCTTACAGGTCAATCCTGCAAGAAGCATTTCCTCGACTGGATCCTCCACCTCCCATAACCAGAAAACGAACCCCTCGGGCCCTGAAGACCACCCAGGACATGCTGATTTCATCACAGCCTGTCCTCAGCAGTCTGGAGTATGGGACAGAGCCATCACCTGGGCAGGCCCAGGACTCCGCTCCCACTGCCCTGCCTGACGTCCCAGCAGACGCTCCACAGTCAGAGGCCACCATGGAAAGAGAAGAGAGAGGCGAAGTTCTGCCCAATGGAGAGGTTTCCCTGTCGGTACCTGATCTCATCCACAAGGATAGCCAGGATGAATCCAAGCTAAAGATGCCTGAGTGCAGAAGGGCCTCCTCCCCCAGCCTCATCGAGAGGAATGGCCTCAAACTCAGCTTGAGCCCCATCAGCCTGGCTGAGTCCTGGGAGGAGGGCAGCCCCCCTCCTCAGGCGCGGACCTCCAGCCTCGACAATGAAGGCCCTCACCCAGACCTGCTGTCCTTCGAATAGAGCCTCCGCTCTTTCCTGGCGAGCACCACCCTGGTCTTCCTGTTGTTTTCTCCTCCACTGTGCACACGGGCCCTAGCCCCAGCTCCGCTGTGCCCTTCATCTTCCTTGTATGAGGCACCAGCAGACAGCCAATCCTCCACCATGGGATTTTGCAGGGCTGGAAGTCCTTGAGTAGTGCTAGTTAAAGAGTCTGTCTGCAGAATGGCTAAAGGACTCGATGTCATCTTGAGCCTAGTTTTCTGCAACCTCCTCTGGATGGGCTGCGGCCATTGGACATTGGAGCTCCTCTCCTCTTGAGTTTGTCCTGGCTTCTCAGTGAATTTCAGGGCCACCAGCCCAGGACGATGAATCTTGCAGGAATTCTCTTTGCCTGTCCCCCACATGCACCTCCTCCCCTGCTATTCTCCCTCCCACACCCCGGTCCCTTCTCTCTCCTCCTTGGCAGGTCCTAGGCCTCTGGCCTCAGTGGGAGCAAGGCTGAGTGAGGAATGATGGGTTTGGCTTGATGATGGGCCCTGACCTAGAAAGCCACACACCCAGACCACAGCCCAGCCATGGCTCCTCTTGGTCCCAAGACAGCACAGGCCCCTGGTCGCCGTGTTTGCTCTGCCCCTGGGATGGAGGCCAGAAGAGATGCTTACCAGGCCTGAGACTGAGAGTTCACCCAAGGCTTGAACCCTGCCACCAAGGGTTCCCAAGTTTTACCCCCATCTGGTCAGATGTTGAATACAAAATGTGGGCATTCTTCACGGAAGGAAAGATCAGGCTTCCCTTGCTGTGTGTGTGAGACAGGGAGAGCCAGGCCCCAGCAGATGCAGCCGAGCACACCCTGATTTTGTTTTGTCGGGAGGGCTCAGGAACTTGGGGGTGGTTTTGGTATTCAGGGCTGGTGCTAAAAACCCAGAGCAGAAGCAGGGAGAAGGGAGTGGACACGGGACAGAGAAGGGCGATCACTGGGGATCAGAACAGCTTTTCAGGGGCCACCTTGCAACCTCAAATGATGCCGTTTCAGGGCCTGGGCCTGCTGTGAGAGCCAGAGTGAAGCACATGCAAGATTGGCATGTGAGAAGAACTCGGGGGCGGGGGGTGGCGGGGACCACTTTCAATTAAGTGGAAGTGCTTTGTGCTTGTGCTGAAGTTGTCTGGGCCGCCTGCAGCCCTGGACCTCACAGGAGCGGCCCCAGCCTGCCCTTCCCTGCCTGCCCTTCCCTGCCTTTCTTTTATGCTGATGCTAGTGGGCTTTTTCCTGCTTTCAGGATCTGTGTAAGGGACTGACTAGGTTCATCCAACCTTAACTGGTTCCTGCCCTCCTGGATTAACCCACTTTTGTATTCCTGTCTCCCACCAGGGGTCCTATTGTGCTGTCTTCCTGTGGCCAGCAGACCCTATAAGGGGGTGATCCCAATCCCAGGGGTCTTTGCATCCCTTTTCTTGAACAAGGTGGCTGGTTCCCTGGGAGAAGGCTGGGAATGGCACATCCAGCCAGGGCAGGCGGTATGGCATCCTCCTCCTGGGATTCCTGTGGCCTCCCCTGTTCCATTCATTGTTTGGTTTCCCACCCATAAGCTCTGGGACACCCAGGGCTTGCTTCCAAGCTCTTCTCACCTCCAAGTTTCCACTCCCCTTCCCACTACCACTGCCATATAAAATGCCCACGCTAACTCCTATATAACTAGCAGGATCGCTAGGATGTGGGTGTCTTCCTGCATTCTTGCTTCTGCATCTGTGTGGCCTTGCCACAGCCCTCCCACCGCTTGCCTTCCATTGCTTTCCTTCTCCCAGAAAGCTAGATTTCACCACATGCTCACCACAAGCTGTCTCTGGTCCCTCGTGAGGGTCCCTGCAGCGGGGCACCTGCAGGCCCTGGTAGAGTAAGCAGGGCTTATGTATACATTCTTTCTCCAAGGATGCAATATCTGACCCTGAAGTCAGAGAAGGTCTCAGGACTAGCGTTCGGGGTCCTGTGATTTTCCCAGAATGGTTTGGGGTATCACACAAAACACCACAGCTGAGGATGGGGATGGAGTCCCTAAACACATCCTGGAAGCAAGCCACTTCATCTGAGTTTCCCATACCAGGAGCGTGGTTTGTGTTTTGATGGGAAACTTAGCAAGCCCCTGCTCTCTGGGGCTTCTCCTCTTCTAGAGCCGAGGGTGGCTCTGGCCCAGTGATATGGCAGCCATGGGTTCAGGGATTGCAGGTGCAGCCTTTCTTAAGTACCCCGTCTCCACTGTAAAGCCCAGCTGCTGCTGAAGTCCAGACTCTTAGACCCAGGATGAACAAAAGGATCCCAACAGGATGTCCAGGACCATTGCCAGGGTGACCTCAGTGTTCTTCAGACTTATGTCTGATACTGAATACAGCACCACGGGACCCTGCTGCAATCTAACTGCCTACAGCCCACCCATCCGCCTGCTGCAGAAGTGTTGCTGCTACCTTGGGAGGCTCTCTGAGACTGGGTTTCTGGTCTTCGATGCTGCAGATAGTACCTGGTGCTAGGGGCTAGGTGCTCCCCAGAGCTCAGCAGGATGAGCAGCTACCACTCATTCTGCAGAGGGCTTGGCTCAGACCAGGTCTTCCATCCAAAGCCTCACCTGGTTTCCGCATCCATCTCAACAGTCTGGCCTTCCTGTGACTGAAGCCTGACGGCCACGCCGCCACTAATCCCACACAGTGAGCCCAGCTTCTCTGGGAGCTTGGCCTTCAGTTAGCCCAGTCCATGAGAGGGCAGAGTAATGAGGAGGAGTAAAGGACCTGTCTTCTATGTTCACATAAGGAAGTTGGGACCACAGGGTCTTTTATCTCCTTGTTACTCCTCAGCCCCACCATAACCCCCCCTCAGCACACAGCTTTATCCTGGTAGATTATAAGGTGAGCTTCCAGAACCTGGCAGGAGGCTGGTGTATCCCCCTGCATTGAAGGAGGTGTATCTGAATGCCGTGTATGTGGCTGATATGGAAGACACACATGTCTGCAATCCACAGCTTTTAAAGAAGATTGGCTCCAGTTTGGAGGAGGAAGATCACAGATCTATTCTGAGTATTTTTTAGAGAGTTAATATTTATATTTTTAGAATTTTCTGGTAGAAGGAAATTGCACAATAAAATGACTTGGTTTCGTTTGCTGGCTCTGTCTGTTTTTTCTCCTGACTGATGGGAGTGATTCGTTTCCTCAAGGCTGACTTGCTGGGTGGTGGACATCGGCATTTTCCTTTGTAAGCCTGGAAAAGTGAGAAATGAGGGAGGTAGAAATGTGAGGAAGATGAGCACTACCGACACCTCCAGCCTGAATTCTTCGTGGGGAAATGACTTCTGAGGATGTGCCATCCTCGGCTTCCCTGACTGGCCACTGTGAGAGAGAACCTCTGCCAACCTGACCCATTGCTGTTTCAGGGGCGCCATCGCGATGTGCACAGGAAGGGCCCTCCTTGGAAGGAAGTGGACATGGCCATCGGATCATCCTCTAGCCCACTCATTCTTTACCTGGGTCCACAGCCCTCTTTCACCAAGAAAAAGGTGGAGCTTTGCATTCGTGTGAGCACCTTCTTCCAGAGAGGGACCAGAGCTCTCCGCTTCTCAAAGAGAGTCGTCAATAAATGTCAGTGATTTGAACTTAGGTACTTCCTGGGAAATTGCCCCCAAGGGCCACCCTGGACAGGGACATTCTTGATGCGAGAAGGTGGCTCAGAGAAGAGTTGGCCTGGAGTCTCTTTGCCCCATTGCTGCCCCTAAGCCAGTGTCAGATCCAAGGACTCAGAGGACCCACACAGCTGAGAATTGGCCAGGACTTTATCCTCCTTAAAAGGAAGGAAGTGGAGAAGAAACAGGAAGGGAAAGAGGGGCTTGGTTCACAGAGGCCACGCACGTTTCCAAAGGGAAACATGGAACGTTTCTGTGCAGCCCTCATGTGCAGCAGTGACTGTGTCTGGGGTTGGATTCCACAGTTCCACCTGCAAGGGCCCCCTGGCTCCCTGTCAGAGGCGTCTCAGTGTGGCTAGGTCCCTCATGTTTTCTACATCTTGTTCCACTCCCACACCTTGTTTCTCAGAGGAGGGGCAAGAAGAGAACAGCTGGGCTCTCAAAGGTTGCTTGCTGTCTCTGGAGTGGGGCGTGTCGTGATTGTCCAGGGAAAGCAGAAAAAACACAAAAATCAATCCACCACGTTCCACGCATGGGAAAAGCGTTGAAAATACTTAAAGTAGCAACTTTTTTCTTGACGAGTATGCTGCGGTGACTTTTCAGATGACCTGTCCCACTGAATGGCTTCAGAGCTGTTTCTGCAGTCATTCAGGTGTGAAATGTGCTTTTAACATGCCTTTCTCTCCCACTATTATGCAAAGTCGTTATTTTCGTCTAAGATCAAGTATACACAGTTCTAGTGCAAAAAAAAAGTTTTTGAGGAAATTTTAAGTGTAGAAATGGAAGTGCATATGTCGTGTTTTTTAATGCTGTGCTCTATGCTGAACCACGCTTCTAGAATCTGGGGAACAAAGATGCATTTATTGAGGCAATATACCCAAGCCACTACCTGCCATGCACTAAGGGCTATCTAGGGCAGTGTTGACATTGCTGGAAAAGTGGCATGTGGTCCTCTTTCTCCATTCTGAATGGATGGGGACGCCATCATACCTGCCCTCCCAGGCGCTATGCGAACAGGGTATGCGATCAGGGCATGAAAGTGCAGTGGAATCACCAAAGCAGGGCTCGGGTGAGGCAATCAATTTCAGCCGAGACTGCTCGTTTCCTCTGGACTAAATCTGCCAGTAGTAGTTGCTGAAGGAAACACACTCACAGGCCACCAGAAAACCTACTTCATCCCTTACGTCTATGCCCATGCTGGTGGGGACCCCAGCTGGTATTCAGACTTAATGAAATTAGCTGACCCGGGAACGTACTCAGATGCTACCCTCATCTCAGAAAATTCCTGCTGGGCTGGTTTAATCTGCTCCGAGATTTCACAATCTCTTTGAGGTCAATGAATCCTGGTAGTGTTCTAGAACTCTGTGCTTGGACTCCCTGTCCTCTCTCTTCTCTGCTCCCCACACTGCGGAGTTTCCCAGCCCAGCCTAGCTGTGGTGGCAAACTCAGTGATGGCTTCTGTGAGATTTTGGCCCTCAGAGTGCCCTGGGCTTCAGTCGCCCAGTTCGCTGCTCGGGTTTGGGACATGCAGTCTGGAGCCTCCCACTGTGGCCCCTCTGTGAGTGGGAACAAGTAATTAAGTCTATATAGCTCTTGTAGAGAGACTCCTACCTCCCCCTTCGAAAGCTTCATCAATGCACATGGCATTTAATACCTTTCATCTCTCCCAAGGAAATCCACTCTGGAAGCCTTAAGTTGTCCAGTGAAAGCATCCACAAGCACATCCCCCCTCCAGGACGCCCCTCCCTGCTACTGTTTGTACTGGGGGCATAGGATGAAAGCCCGGAGTCCCCACCACTGACTTCCTCCTAATGAGAAAATTCCTCCACTTTCCGTATCTAGGGACCAGCTCTCCTGAGACACAAATCCTCTTTGTGTCCAGCTTATCTCCAGCTGCTGCCATGATAAATACTCCAGCCCAAGGGAGTCTGGGGAAGCTACCCCACAAAACGAATCACTTGGCTATTAACAACACAGATGAGGACCCAAGCTTGAGGAAACATTTAAGGACCACCTCAGACTCCAGGCTGTATTCTCCCTCGTGCGAGTTGCCTGAGGAATCTGTTGGTTGTATAGAGCAGGGAACATTGCCAATGGTTGTTCTTTAGAATTGACCAAAACAAAACAAAAAACCCCAAAACAAAAAGCAACCTCCCAACAAACTGCAACTTTTTTCTTTTTTGCCGTGTGTAGCCAGCCAGCTGTTTCCAGCGCCATCTGCTTAGCCACCGCCTTCCTGAATCATCCCTCCATGTCGGCCGCCACCTGCTTTCTAGGCTTGTATTTATTGCGGAATTCCTGTTGGCTTGGTCTGATGTTCAAGCACATCTGAGGATACAGCCCGCTTCAGGGGCTAACTCACAGCAACTTAGAACAATTCCCTGTGGTGCTCACAGGAGCGCTTTGGGTTGGTTCAGGCCTTCACAGGGCAAGCCAAAGAGGAGGAGAAAAGTGAACTGTCAGTCCTGGGAAGGCTTTGCAGCTTCGGCAAGATGCACGCCCCCTCTTTATCCTGAGCCTGCAATGGATGGGTCCCCTTGCTGGAGAGAAAAGCTCAGGACACGTGTGGACTGCTCCTGTTGTTTTTTGCCTTCTCACAATGTCCTGGAACCTGCTAAATTCTGTTGCAGCCAACCTCCCTTGCTCAACTTGAATCCTGGGTCTAATGTGTCAGGAAGTCTTTGCAGCTGACCTGGCAAGCACTCTTTAGACCTGGCCAACGTGTGACATTTCTAGGAGCTGGGCCTCCTGGAAAGGCCGTGTCAGCCATCTAGGAAGTGATTTCGCATGTAAGAAAGCTGGAGGGGGAGAAGGGGGTAGGAGCCTTGCCCATGCCTCCCCTCCCCACCCCCACCCCCACCCCCTTAATCATCAGTCAGCGACTATGTAGGTGGCGCATGCTGTGACCAGGCCAGGAGACTTGCTAAGACGCATGTTGGGAAGGTGTCAGGTGGGTTCTCTGCGCTCTAGATTATCTGTGGCCACCTGCCTACCTCGAGGTGACATCTGGTACTGCTGCCTCTCTGCTGCAGTTCCCCGGGAGCCCCAACCTGCTCTGAATTGCTTCCATGCCTGTGTTTAAGGTGGTCCATCTGCCCAGGTCACCTTTCTACCTTCCTTTCCCTTTGCTCTGACTTTACCAGGCTATGTACATTCATCCTTCACATTTCCACTCAGGCATCCCTCCCTCCGAGGTGGCTTCCTGACACCACCCCACGCCTCCTCTGTGCTCCCATAGCGTTCTATGAGTTCCTCCATCACGGCACTTGCTGTGTACCATAGGAAGTGCTTCCTCTTTGTGTCTCTGTCCTACAGGTCCCTGAGCTCAGGGGCAGGGACCACGCCATCTTCATCTCTGACTTCTCGGTTCCCAGCACAGTGCCTGGCATGTTGCAGGAGCATGATAAAGATGCTCTTTGAATGGAACTAAACTCAGGAAACTTGCCGTTGGATTTGTGTGGAACAGACTAGATGGGCTCTGGGGTAGACCAGCAGGACCTCTTTCAGTCCCTCTCCATCAGGGTGTCTATCCATATAGGCAGCCTCTGTATGTGATCATCAACTCTGCAGAGAAGGGTTGAAGGTGGCCATTTTCAAAGTGGAAAGTGATTAATGGGCCAATGTGAGGCTCATTTATCTGCAGCCAGAGCCTTCATTAACTCTGTTCCTTGGACAGGTGCCACCTTGCAGTGGAGCTGGTAGAAGCAAGCACTTACATTCAGCATCATGCAAGAAGGGTTGTGCTTCAGTGCCAGGCCCCTGCCTACCTCTGGGAGCAGCTTACAGGGCTCTGAGTTCCAATTCTTAACATTCTCCTTCACTGTGTTAGGCTTGACTATTAATTAGTGCTTTGTCATTCTCTGAAGCTTCTAGATACTCCAGGAATTGTGTTAATCTATTTATACACATGGTCTCATTTGTTTTTCTGATAGCCCTCCAAGGGAGGTCTTACTAAGCCCATTTTCCAGATACGGATGTTACTCCATTGTGCTTAAAGAGATTCACACACACTATCTCATATCTTATCTTTTGTGAGGGAGGTATTTCAGCCTCATCTTAGGAACAGGTAAACTGAGGCTGAGATGATGACGAAGCCAACTTCCTGGGTCTTAGAACTGAGAGGCAGAACGAGCTGGGAAGGCCTAGGTCTTCGGGCCTCAGAAACAGCCATCTGCCCCCACTGCACAGCTCTTCTCCGTCTCTATCACGGCGGTCTGATAAATAATTCCAGAAAACGTTCATGGCTCAGAAACATCTTTTTGAGTTAGATCTTCTCCAAGATCAATACAATTTCATTAAACACTGCGTATTCATAAGGGATGGGAACTTAAAGACCCATTTCACAGTCCCCTCGTTTTACACAAGAGGAACCAGCTGCATCGTTAACACGATGACCTGGTCTCAGTGAGGCCCCACAGTAACTTTGTGTGGTGAGTCATTATCCTCATTTTCCAGATGAGGCTGACCAGAGGCTTAGGGAGTCTTAGCAATTTGCCGTCATCACTCCATCAGTAAGTGGCAGAGCTAACAATAGCACCTCCTGAAAACATTCTTTCTTAAAGGTGTTGGTAAGAGCCTACCCAAAATTGCAAGAATTTTGCCCTGAAGTAGGAGTGGCAAGAGCACTTCTATTGCATCTCAGATTGCAGACTCAGGGAAGCCTGGCTTATACGCTAATCCTGTTATCAACCCTAGAGATTAAGCATTCAGTGGGGAAGTGAGTATTGTTTGGAGACTACTTGCTAAAGAAATGTTTCAGGTCTAATAGCTACCATGGTACTCAGCAGTGCTAGAAAAGAAAAGAAGAGAAAAGAAAAGAAAGAGAAGAAAGAAAGAGAAGAGAAAAGAAAGACAGGGAAAGGAAAGGAAAAGAAAGGAAAGGGGGAAGGAAGAAGGGAAAGAGAGAGAAGACAGAGAGAGAGAAAGAAGAGAGAGGAAGAAAACCCCAGCAGTACTGGTTTTCTTGATGGCTGTCTGACCTCTTGTGGCTGGCATTGGGTATAGCAGTTTGTGGTAACTGAATGGAAGATTTTCATGACAAAACTAATAGCAATGTGTGAAGTAAATATTATCTCCATTTTAGAGGGGCTTGTATTTTTTCTAAGATTATTTAACAAATATTATTTCTATATTTTAAAATAAAAGAGAGGGCAGTTCTTAATTAAAAACTCCAGTAGGAGGGAAAAAATAGAAGAAAAAATCTTTAAAAAATGAGAATTCTTTCATTCATTCATTCATTCTATTCATTTAAATAGTGATAAAAGTAAAGAAATATTAAAATCCTGAGAATAAAATGGCACATGAAGTTTCACATTTGATAGAGAAGGAAAAAACTCACTGTTAGGCACATTACAGTGAAACTTAAGATCATGAAGACAGGCCTCTTTCAACTTTTCAGAAAAAAAGGTCAGCTTTGTGAAGGAGGATCAGATTGACATTAGACATCTCAGTAAGAAACCTACATGTAAAATGCTGGTGACTTAGTATGTCTTATACCATTGAAGGAAAAAAACTTTAAACCTACAATTCTATATTTAGTTCAATTATTTAAATTAATCAAAAATAAAAAAGACTGCAAAATGTTTACTACTCAAAGACCGTTTTTGATGAGGACACTGAAAATCTACTCTTAGCAATTTTCAAATATGCACAATACTTTTGCAGAAAATATTCTAGCAAGAAGAGAAACTCGGGAGAGTGCTATGTGTTTGTAAATATACCAGGATAAGTAATTGACTCAGTAAAGTATACCGTTATTTAAATGATAAAGGACTCAAAAGAGTAAACAACAATTAAAATTTTAGATAATATCAGAAAATCTAATGGGATTGGTGATGGTGACAGGAGAGAAATGCGAGTATGCTAAATTATAACTATTGATACATTTATAACATTATAGAGCAAAATAAAAATACAGGGCCTAGTAAGTTATGGGTAACAATTAAAATTGTTTTTTTTTTTAAATAGAGCTTTCAAGTTAACGGAGGTAAATTTGATGGAATGGAAAGCAGAAAAGGAGAAAAAAAGGAAAAAACGTATAGGAAATGGAAAGAATGGTATAAGATGGCAGAGACAAATTCCAATAGAACAAATTATAATAAACATGTGTATTGAACTCACTAATCAAAAGAGAGAATCTTAAATTGGCCAAAAAAAAATCCAGCAATATTATGTTCACAGAAGACAGAGATAAAAGGCACAAAAAACTTGGAAATGAAAGGGCAGAAAATTATATACTGGGAATAAAAGTTGGGATAGCAATTTTAATATAAAATATAAATAAAGGCAAAACTAATAAGAGACAAGGAGAAATACTTTATAAAATAAAGAAACAAATGATAAAATAATAAAAATATATACACATAAAAATATGAACTTAAAACAGCTAAAATAAGAATGGTAAAATGACAAAAATAATATACTAGGATAATCAGAAAGCTAAACATTATTATGCATAGAATTAAAATGAAAGATTTCTCTTTCTCTGATGCTGATAGATCGATAAAAATATACAAATCTATAAAAATATTTGTTTTATATAATCTATAATCTTGAATACATCTGGGGAAGAGGTGAAGAGAATGAGCTTTCAAATGAATAGAAAGAGCAATTCAAACAGATGAAATATTCACAGAATGTTCACATATACAGGGTCAGCAAGGGAACCTCAGAAATTGAAGTCAAGCTGTTATTTAATCTTAACGTGATATAGTCTGAAATCTATACTAAAATAACTAAAAATGTGTGTTTGAAAACAGTTACAAACTTCAAAACAGTTTTTGAATTGAAGAAGATATTTTTACAAGAATTAAAAGTACTTTGACCTGAACAGCAATAAACACTATTTGTGTTAAAATTTATGGGATACAGCTAAAATAGTACTTTGAGTTAAATTCATAAATTTAACTATATTTATTAGAAAATAATAAGCATTGACATTGGGCACATCCTGTTGGTAAATAAATAAAATAAGTATTGAAAACAAGTCAGATAAGCCCCCCTGAAATGAAGTTGGAAATCAAATAGAGAATAGCAATCTAAAAACAGTAACAAAAAAGGCTAACAAAACCAAAAGCTGGCTTTGAAAAGACTAACAAGATAGATAAAATCCATAAATATAAAAGAGTAAGATCCAAATAGGACACAGGGTGAGGAAGGAGATGTGGCTACAGTCACAAGCAATCATTAAAATAATACAAGAATATTATGAACTATCTGCCAATAATTCTGAAAACAGACAAAATCAATACATTTCTGGAAAAACAAAAAATGTCAAAATTGGCAAAATATTTTAACAAATAAATAGGTATTAATATTAACACAGTAATAAAATGCCCCCCACTCCACTCCACCAGAGCCTCAAACTCAGTTTTATAAGAAAGTACTGTACTAAAAAATGTCAAGGAACAGATAAGTTAATTTTTATTTTTGTTTCTTTTTTGAGATAGGGTCTCACTCTGTCACCCAGGCTAAAGTGCCCTGGCATGATCTCACGTCACTGCAACCTCCACCTCCCGGGTTCAAGTGATTCTCTCACTCCATCCTCCTGAGTAGCTGGGATTACAGGTGTGTGCCACCACACCTGGTTTTTGTTTTTTTGTAGAGGTGGGGGTTTCACCATGTTGGCCAGGCTGATCTCAAACTCCTGACCTCAAGTGATCCCCCGACCTCAGTCTCCCAAAGTGCTTGGATTACAAGCATGAACCACCTCACCCAGCCTAGAACAAATAACCTTTACCTTAAAAAGTTGTTGCAGAAAATATTAAAAAGAGAAAGACTTTTCTTCACTTTACATGAACAATATAACCATGATCCAGTATATTATAGTCCTATTTCATTTATGGGTTTTAATGTGAAAATCTTAAATGAAATAATAACTTACCAAATCCCACAGTTTATGAAAAATAATATAATATGATCAAGTTAAACAAGGCAAGGATGATACGATATCAACAATTTTATTAACTTTATAACTCAGCTTTATAATGGAGTGAAGACAAAAGGAATGTGACTGTCTCAATAGATGTAGAAAAAAATCACAATAAATGTCAAAACATTTCCAGTAAAAATTATAAAATAGCCTTTAATAAGGTTACAAGAAACACCACCCTCACATAGAGAAAATTTCTAAGCATTCTCTGTAATACTGTAAAACTGTAATAGCATGAGAACACTCGCTATCATGACTGTGGACTGTTTAATACATACAGGGGCTTAACCAATGGGTAAACACAAAAGATAAATGAGCATAGATATTGAAAGGAAAGAGAATAAAATATTATTTACAGCTGACAAAAATCATTTACACAGAAAGCACAATAGAATCAACAGGTAAGCTAGTGGATCTAATGAGAGGGTCAACATTTCACAACCACCATAGCCTGTTAGAAAAGTACTAAAACATGAGACAGCATTTACAGCAACTGAAAGTAATTGGAAATTGATCTAACAGAATATACAAGGCTTCGGCTGTGAAAATTTATGACTCCAAAAAAGGGCAAAAAAGATGACCCAAGAAAATGGATGTGGCATGTTTATGCACGGGAAAAACCACAAGAACGTCCGTTCTCTCCTATTTATAAATTTGTTGCAAGTTCGTTCAAAATTCCAAAATGAGGTTTTGAGCAATTTCATGCATTTATTATAAAATGTATATGGAGGAATCGAGGTCCATGAATACCTAAGTCAGTTTTGAAAAGTAAAAGAGGACATTTGTCGTGCCTACCAGACACATGTAGGAGTAGGAGCCTACATGTGAGTAGGAGAAGGAGCCGTGACCTGCTGTGACCCCAAAGCTCACAATGGTCCGTACTCTGGGGCTCCAGCCACAATGTCTGTTCATGTTACCTGTAAGTCTTGAGCTCCTCTCTTTAAAAACTCTGATGCTAAGTCCAGTGGGGTGAAATGAATTACTACAATTTGATGCTAGGCAAGAGAAAGGGCATAGAATTTGGTACATTTCAAACTAACCAGGTCCTAATTCACATTTTGAACAAGCAGAAAAATTCAGCTTATTGGTTTCAATAAACCTTAGAAACCAATTCAACAAACCCCCCTCAGCAATGTGCTTCCAGTCAATTTCTCTAAACCGGGCACAGCTCTGAGCAGCACAAATTTCTACACACTGTAGAGGATACAAGGGAGATCCAACCACGCTTTCATGGCACTTAGAACCTAGTGGGGAACAGAAATCACACGTAGAATATCTTAGAAATCTCCATCTATATCATTGTACAGAACCATATTCATGCTGTTGAAATGGTTGCTGCAGAAGTAGAATTGAGCAAAATCAGGGAGAAAGTGTGGCCGGGGCAATGCTCACCAGCTGGTTTAAGATTAGAAAGAAGAACCAGGAGGGGAGTAGCCCAGGCTGGAGGGAGAAGGGTGCACATTGGGGTCCAGCAGGTACAGAGAACGTGCTGACCGTAGGCATCTCCATCACTCCCGATCCCTCACCTTCACCTGACACAAGCAGGCTCAACAGAGAGACTGGGGCAGTGTCTATCATCCCACCCAACCACACAGACAAAGAAACTAAGACCTAGAGATGGGAAGAAACCTGTTCAAAGTCACATGGCCACAGGACTGGCGTTCAGGGCTTCAAACTCACAGACAAGTGTGCCCTCCTCTGTATGAAGCTGCCCCTCTGACTGCATGGTCTGAAGGAGGGTGTCAGCCATGATGTAGGGTGGTACTTTTAACAAGTCATCAGGAAAAGTTTCAGGCTGTCCCATTCCAAGAAAGAGGGAAAATGGAGAGGGCTTTGAAATTGCTCTGGTGTATGTCTGGGAGGCAGGGATAGGGAGAGTGCCCTCTGATGTTGGTGAGCAGAACATCTTCAGTTACACGACCAGGAGAGTGAATTGTCCGCTAGAGTTTGGTGCTTTGGACCTATGCCTGCAGAAGTGGGTCACCAGTGAGAACTGTCACCCATCTCTTCAACTTGCTTTGTCCAGCAGCCTTATCCTCAAGGCAAGATATCCACATAATCGCTGTTACTGTTCTTTGGAGAGAAAAAAAGCAGACCAGTCATGAGACCACACCCAGAAGTCATATCAAACAACCCCACTCAAAAGAAAGAAGACCCCTCCCCAGGCACAGAGCCCACTTGATGCCACCTCAAAGTTATCTCTTCAAAGGCTGGGGTACCACAGGGAGCTCTCCTAACAAAATAGGGGATCTCTTTATAAACCAAGCCGCAGAGCTTCCCGCACAGGTGTTTCCATTCACCAGCAAGACACCCGTGCTATCCTTGAAGTAAGAACACCTGAAGCTTGTTCTAAGGCAGCAAAGGGAAGGGGAGGAAGAGGGTGACGGGGAAGATTTCCTCCTCCGTAGCCGAGAATTTTGGAGCTCGCTGTGTTAGCACTGACCCGGCATGGAAAGTTGGTAAGTCAGCACTGGCCTGGCATGGAAAGTTGGTAGAGTGGGATTCATGCCCAGTTCTTGGGGAAGATTTCTGAGGTTTCGTCTCTTGGGATTTGTGATTCTTTTCTGACTGTCGAGACAAATACTACCACCACCCCAGCTGGTCCCAGCAGCTCACCTGGGTTTGCCTAAGGGCTGCAGCACAGATACATTTCTGGGTTGCTAGCCCTGCCACATTTTATGCTTTTTATTCTATAAATTTTGGGGGAAAGTAGCTGTGGGTCTACATTTCTAGAGCTGGACCTATAGAAAGTGATTTTTGTGTTTCCATGAGTACACACTGCCCTTCATGGGGATGGGGTGGGGGACAGAGAAATAATGGTAGGGGAGGAGGTTGTATTTTAATCATTAAAACAATATGCTTAGCCTTGCTGGGGAGATGAGAAGCCAGCTATTGCAGCCTAAAGGGTGACTTTGCTGCAGACAGTGTAGAAAGGCATGGAGTGATTGCAGGCTTCCCGAGAACTCTCTGTCCTCTGTTCCTCTGCCTCGGGAGGACATCTGATCTCATCCCATCACCTGCCACTGATAACTGCAGTCCCTTTCACTGAGAATATAGCCACACATTCCAACATGGGAAAACAGGATTAAGCCCTAAGTGTTTCTGGAAGTCTGAGTTAAATTCAAACAACATTGCAAATGACAGATAATAAATTCTTTCCTGAAAGCAGATTTCAAGGATGTGGGTAAGCAAGAATGACTGCTCGTGATATCATTTGAGAGGTCTCGGTAGGGATTCTCTGTGCACAGATTTACTGACCATCTCTTTTTCCACCATGGCTTCATACGTTTAAAAATGTATCTGACATAATTTGACACCCAGCACTTTATAAATGAATGCTTAGCAAATATTAAGCAAAATGTAACAGTATGAGCATTGGGGAGAAATTGAAGGGCTAAAGTGATTTTCTCATTTGAAAACCTGTCCATTTGCCCATTTATTCTCAAACTTGAATGGCCTGCACAAGTTCACAGAATGCATTTGAAGTCAGCTGTCTGCCCCGGAACCACCCTTGCTAGCCTGGCTGCAAATGCAGCAAGATCTATGTGTTGGCCTTCGGGGACTAGAAGACACCACTTCTCAACAAAATGGAAACTGCTCTTAGTAGGATGAAGCTTTTTAGAGAATGTCATAGAAAAGAACATTTATCTGTATTGAGTTTTACAAAGGAAGGCATTGGTGGAAATAGAATTAAGAATCCTTTCTGGCCCCCATGTGAGAGATTTTACCATAAATGTTTCCAACTCCAATTTCGTTTGTCTCCACCTCAAGCTGGGGCTGGTTCTCTTTATTGGCTTTAAAAGGCCAACCACCAGCCCCTGATTTGGTTTTTCATATTTGGAGATCAGTTCCTTTAGGTTTGGAAAGACCTGTTTTGGAACACCTTCCGCAGCCTGCAAAAATACAAGAAAGAATATTAGGCATGATCATGTAATTGTGTGTAAAATGTGACACTTCTCAAAACAGTGGTTTTTCACGGCTGCCTCTATGAGCCGATGAACTGAAAGTGAGTGGCCAGAGCTCACACACTTCCAGTTCACAGAAACTCTCATTTCTGTTTTGTTTTTAAAGATTTCTTTATACATTTTTATTTATATATAATTATTATTATGTTATTGTACTTTAGGTTCTGGGGTATATGTGCAGAACATGCAGGATTCTTGCATAGGTACATACATGGCAATGTGGTTTGCTGCCTTCATCCCCGTCACCCACATCTGACATTTCTCCCTATATTATCCCTCCCCAACTCCCTATACCCCACTGTCTCTCCCCTAGTCCTCCTCAATAGTCCCGAGTGTGTGATGCTCCCCTCCCTGTGTCCATGTGTTCTCATTGTTCAACACCCACCTATGGGTGAGAACATGAGGTGTTTGATTTTCTGTTCTTGTGTCAGTTTGCTGAGAATGATGGTTTCCAGGTTCATCCATCTCCCTACAAAGGACACGAACTCATTGTTTTTTATGGCTGCATTGTATTCCATGGTGTATATGTGCCACGTTTTCCCTGTCCAGGCTATCATTGATGGGCATTTGGGTTGGTTCCAGGGCTTTGCTATTGTAAACAGTGCTGCAATGAACATACGTGTGCATGTGTCTTTATAATAGAACGATTTATAATCCTTTGGATATATACCCAGTAATGGGATTGCTGGATCAAATGGAATTTCTATTTCTAGGTCCTTGAGGAATCGCCATACTGTCTTCCACAATGCTTGAACTAATTTACACTCCCACTAACAGTGTAAACGTGTTCCTATTGCTCCACATCCTCTCCAGCATCTGTTGTCTCCAGATTTTTTAATGATCTCCATTCTAACTGGCATGAGATGGTATCTCAATGTAGTTTTGATTTGCATTTCTCTGATGACCAGTGATGATGAGCATTTTTCCATATGTTTGTTTCATATGTTTGTATGTCTTCTTTTGTAAAGTGTCTGTTCATATCCTTCTCCCACTTTTGAATGGGTTTGTTTTTTTCTTGTAAATCTGTTTTAGTTCTTTGTAGGTTCTGGATATTAGCCCTTTGTCAGATGGGTAGATTGCAAAAATTTTTTCCCCTTCTGTTGGTTGCCATTTCACTCTAATGATTGTTTCTTTTGCTGTGCAGAAACTCTGGAGTTTAATTAGATCCCATTTGTCTATTTTGGCTTTTGTTGCCAATGCTTTTGGTGTTTTATTCATGAAGTCCTTGCCTATGCCTATGTCCTGAATGGTTTTGCCTAGATTTTCTTTTAAGGTTTTAATGGTGTTAGGTCTTATGTTTAAGTCTTTATTCCATCTGTAGTTAATTTTAGTGTAAGGTGTCAGGAAGGGGTCCAGTTTCTGCTTTCTGCACATGGCTAGCCAGTTTTCCCAACACCATTTATTAAACAGGGAATCATTTTCCCATTGCTTGTTTTTTTCAGGTTTGTCAAAGATCAGGTGGTTGTTGATGTGTGGCATTGCCTCTGAGGCCTCTGTTCTGTTCCATTGGTCTATATTTCTGTTTTGGTAACAGTACTATGTTGTTTTGATTACTGTAGCCTTGTAGTATAGTTTGAAGTCAGGTAGCGTGATGCCTCCAGCTTTGTTCGTTTTGCTGAGAATTGACTTGGCTGTGTGGGCTCTCTTGTTTCCATGTGAAGTTTAAGGTGGTTTTTTCCAGTTGTGTGAAGAGGGTCATAGGTAGCTTGATGAGGATAGCATTGAATCTATAAATTACTTTGGGCAGTATGGCCATTTTCACAATATTGATTCTTCCTAACCATGAGCGTGGAATGTTTTTCCATCTGTTTGTATCCTCTCTTATTTCCTTGAGCAGTGGTTTGTAGTTCTCCTTGAAGAGGTCCTTTACGTTCCTTGTTAGTTGTTTTCCTAGGTATTTTATTCTCTTTGTAGCAATTGTGAACGGCAGTTCATTCTTGATTTGGCTCTCTTTAAGTCTGCTTATTGGTATATAAGTCTGCTTATTGGTACATTGATTTTGTATCCTGAGACTTTGCTGAAGTTTCTTATCAGTTTCAGGAGATTTGGGGCTGAAACGATGGAGTCTTCTAAATATATAATCATGTTGTCTGCAAATAGAGACAATTTGACTTCCTCCCTTCATAATTGAATACCCTTTATTTCTTTTTCTTGTCTGATTTCCCTGGCTAGAACTTCCAATACTATATTGAATAGGAGTGGTGAGAGAGGGCATCCTTGTCTAGTGCCAGATTTCAAAGGGAATGCTTCCAGTTTTTGCCCATTCAGTATGATATTGGCTGTGGGTTTGTCATAAATACGTTTTACTATTTTGAGATACATTCCGTCGATACCTAGTTTATTGAGAGTTTTTTAGCATAAAGGGCTGTTGAATTTTGTCAAAGTCCTTCTCTGCATCTATTGAGATAATTATGTGGTTTTTGTCTTTGGTTCTGTTTATGTGGTGGACTATATTTATAGACTTGCATATGTTGAACCAGCCTTGCATCCCTGGGATGAAGCCTACCTGATCATGATAGATAAGATTTTTGATGTGCTGTTGCAATCAGTTTGCCAGTATTTTATTGAAGATTGTTGCATCAGTGCTCATCATGGAAATTGGCTTGAAGTTTTCCTATTTTTGTTGAGTCTCTGCTGGGTTTTGGTATCAGGATGATATTGGTCTCATAAAATGATTTGGAAGGGTTTCCCTTTTTTTGGATTGTTTGGAATAATTTCAGAAGGGGTGGTACCAGCTCTTCTTTGTACGTCTGGTAGAATTCAGCTGTGAACCCATCTGGACCTGGGCTTTTTTTGGTTGGTAGGCTATTAATTCCTGCCTCAACTTCAGCCCTTGTTATTGGTCTATTCAGGGTTTTGACTTCTTCCTGGTTTAGGCTTGGGAGGGTGCAAGTGTCCAGGAATTTATCCATTTCTTCCAGGTTTACTGGTTTATGTGCATAGAGTTGTTTGTAGTAATCTCTGACGGTGGTTTTTATTTCTGTGGAATCTGTGGTGATATCCCCTTTGTCGTTTTTTATTGTATCTATTTGATTCTTCTCTCTTTTCTTTTTTATTAATCTGGCTAGTGGCCTGTTTGGTTGATCTTTTCAAAAAATCAGCTCCTGGATTTATTGATTTTTTGAAGGGTTATTTTGTGTCTCTATCTTCTTCAGTTCTGCTCTGATCTTAGTTGTTTCTTATCTTCTGCTAGCTTTTGAGTATTTTTGATCTTGCTCCTCTAGCTCTTTCAATTTTGATGATAGGGTGTCGATTTTAGACCTTTCCTTGCTTCTCATGTGGGCATTTATTGCTGCAAATTTTCCTCTAGACACTGCTTTAAATGTTTCCCAGAGATTCTGGTACGTTGTGTCTTCGTTTTTATTGGTTTCAAAGAACATCTTTATTTCTGCCTTCATTTTATTGTTTACCCAGTCAACATTCAAGAGACAGTTGTTCAGTTTCCATTAAGTTGTACAATTCTGAGTTAGTTTCTTAATCCTGAGTTCTAATTAGATTGCACTGTGGTCTGAGAGACTGTTATGATTTCCATTCTTTTGCATTTGCTGAGGAGTGATTTACTCCCAATTATGTGGTCAGTTTTAGAGTAGGTGTGATGTGGTGCTGAGAGGAAGGTATATTCTGTGGATTTGGGGTGGAGAGTTCTGTAAATGTCTATTAGGTTTGCTTGGTCCAGTTCTGAGTTCAAGTCCTGGATATCCTTGTTAATTTTCTGTCCGTTGATTTGTCTAATATTGACAGTGGAGTGTTAAAGTCTCCCACCATTATTGTGTGGGAGTCTAAGTCTCTTTGTAGGTCTTTAAGAACTTGCTTTATGTATCTAGGTGTTCCTGTATTGGGTGTGTATATATTTGGGATTATTAGCTTTTCTTGTTGCATTGATCCTTTTACCATTATGTAATGTCCTTCTTTGTCCCTTTTGATCTTTGTTGATTTAAAGTCTATTTTATCAGAGACTAGGATTGCAACTCCTGCTTTTTTTTACTCTCCATTTACTTGGTAAATCTTCCTCCATCCCTTTATTTTGAGCCTATCTGTATCCTTGCACGTGGGATGGGTTTCTTGGATACAGTACACCAATGGGTTTTGACTTTCTATCCAATTTGCCAGTCTGTGTCTTTTGATTGGAGCATTTAGCCCATTTACGCTCAAGGTTAATATTGTTATGTGTGAATTTGATCCTGCCATTTTGATGCTAGCTCGTTGTTTTGCCCATTAGTTCATGCAGCTTCTTCATTGTGCTCTTTACCATTTAGAACATTTTTGGAGTGGCTGGTACTGGTTGTTCCTTTCTGTTTTTAGTGCTTCTTTCAGGAGCTCTTCTGAGGAGAAACTCTCATTTCTAAGACCAACCTCTGACTTGAGCCACTCTGAGTAAAGAGGATTTGCATTCAGGGGATCTCAATGCAGTCCATAGTATCGATTGAACCCCATCCTTGGCCAGTTTATCTGGGGCAGTTCTTGCAGATTCACTGTGAAGTGTACCCCTCTAAGAGCTTATGTCTGTACCCTACTGGGAGGCTTTGCTATCTTAGAGGATGATCAGAAGTGGACTTCTGATGGGAATGCAAAAACGAAATGTTTAAAAGATTTTCCAACTGTTATTTTAAGTTCAGGGGTACATGTGCAGGATGTGCAGGTTTGTTATACAGGTAAACAATAGGTAAACATGTGCCATGGTGGTTTGCCTCATAGATCATTCCATCATCCAGATATTAAGCCCAGCATTCATTGGCTGTTTTTCCTGATTCTCTCCCTCCTCCCACCCTCCACCCTCCACCCTCCAACAGGCCTCAGTGTGTGTAGGTCTCTGTGTGTCCATGTGTTCTTGTCACTCAGCTCCCACCTATAAGTGAGAACATGCAGTATTTGGTTTTCTCTTCCTGTGTTAGTTTGCTAAAGATAACAGCCTCCAACTCCAACCACGTCCCTGCAAAGGACATGATCTCATTCTTTTTTATGGCTGCTGGTGTATATATACCACATTTTCTTTATCCAGTCTATCATTGATGGGCATTTAGGTTAATTGCATGTCTTTAAAATATGCAATTTGTATACTGGATGAATTCAGAAACTCCAAGTGAGGAAAGCCAGACCAAAAACGTCCTAATGTAAATAGAAAGTAGGAATGGCAACACAACTCAGTTAAGTTGTAAATAGTTGTTTTCTGTTTACTAGCTATACTAGTTGTTTTCTGTTTACTTGTATAGCTAGTAAACAAGTACTATTTTCTAATATAACCTTTAAAAAATAATTTTAAAATAAAAAGAATTTTCTGGCTGGGCACGGTGGCTCACGCCTGTAATCCTAGCACTTTGGGAGGCTGAGGTGGGTGGGATCACTTGAGGTCAGGAGTTTGATACCAGCCAGGCCAACATGGTAAAACCCTGTGTCTACTAAAAATACAAAAAATTAGCTGGGTATGGTGGCAGGCACCTGTAATCCCAGCTACTCAGGAGGCTGAGGCAGAGAATCGCTCGAACAAGGATGGAGGTTGCAGAGAGCTGAGATGGTGCCACTGCACTCCAGCCTGGGTGATAGAATGAGACTCCGTCTCTTTCTGGTTCCATCCTGCATCACTGTTGAGTCTTCTAATACAACAGAGGCTTTGGTTGGAGTCCAGGTTGGTGCATTTGACCACTGGAGGAGCCACAGTGGAATAACAGTGGAGGTTATTCAAAAGTAGAACCCTAGCCTAGAATCTTTTTATTTCTCTTAGGGGAAAACCAGGTTAACTCTTGATCTGACTCTCATCTCTGCATTGTGCTTTCTGTTTTAGAATGTTTTCACGCAGTCATGGCTCAGGTCGAAGACATGTTCCCAGGCTCTTTTTCCTAAGCCTTTTTGCTGTTGTTGTCGCAGTCCTTTTTTGTTCTTACCTGTATCTTGTAATACCCATGTCTCTCTCTGAAGATTCGGTATGTGTAGACAGTATTTTTGAACCTGTGGAAAAATGACTATGTGAATCATAATGTTCTATGTAAATCCAAGTAACATCTATCATTATATTTCATATGCGATACCTTTGTTCATCTTCAATCCTAAAAAGAAACTTTTTCTTTTTTTTCTTTTTTTGAGACAACATCTCACTCTGTCACCCAGGCTGGAGTGCAGTGGCACAATGTTGGCTCACCTCAACCTCCGCCTCCTGGGTCCAAGCAGCTCTCCTGCCTCAGCCACCTGAGTGGCTGGGACTACAGGCATGCACCACCATGCTCAGCTAATCTCTGTATTTTTAGTAGAGACAGGGTTTCACCATATTTGCCAGGCTGATCTTGAACTTCTGACCTCACGTGATCCACCCACCTCAGTCTCCAAAGTGCTTGGATTACAGGCATGAGCCACTGCATCTGGCCAAAAGAAACTGTCTTAATTCACTTTTTGCCACTATAATAGACTACCACAGACTGGGTAAATTATAAATAATAGAAGTTTATTTGGCTCACAGTTCTGGAGGCTGGAAAATTCAAGATGGAAGAGCTGCATCTGGTGAGGGTGTTCTTGCTGTGTTGTAATATGGTGCAGGGGCATCGCATGGGTGAGACACAAAGAGACAGGATGGGGACCAAACTTATCTTTTTATCAGGAGCCCACTTTCTCAATAACTAACTCACTCATGAGAGATAACAGCATTAATCACCTCTTAAATGTCCCACCTCTTAATACTATTACAACAACAATTAAATTCCAACATGAGTTTCAAAGGAGTCATTCAAACCATAGCACTAATCATTTTCAGGCCCCTTCATTTGTGGGAATTTGAAAAAAAAAAAAAAAAAAAAAAAAAACAGGGTTTTGAAACGGGAACTGTTATTCTGATGTTGAAAGTCTCGGCTCTGGGAAAGAGAATAAGGAAAGAAGGTCTGTCTGCAAATTCCATAGTCTTGATACTTCTCTATAGTTTTGTTTATTTAATTAAATTAATTTATTTAGTGTGTGAAGCAGGGTCTCACTCTGTCACCCAAGTGGGGAGTGCAGTGGCATAATCATGGCTCACTGCAGCCTTGACCTTCCTGGGCTCAACCGATTCTCCCACCTTGGCCTCATGAGTAGCTGGAACTACAGAGCACACCACCACACTCAGCTAGTTTTTTTGTATTTTTTGTAGAGACGGGGTTTTGCCACATTGCCCAGGTGAGTCTCAAACTCCTGAGCTCAAGCCTACCTTGGCCTCTCAAAGTGTTGGGATCACAGGCGTGAGCCACCACACCTGGCCACTAATATTTTCTCTTAGTTTAAAAATACATAGAAAGAAAAATGCATGACAATAGTAGCACAAAGGCTTAGGTGAAGTGTGGGAGAAGTGAAAGGATATTATTACAAGGTTCTGATACTACAGGTGAAGTGGCATAACGTTTCTCAAATATAGACTAGAAGTTAAACATGTATAGTATAGATACTAAGTAAACTACTAAAACTCAAGGAGTTATAGCTAGCAAGTCCTCAGAAGAGATAATTTAGAAACATAAAAATAGTCAATCAACCCCAAAGTAGGCAGATTACTTATTAGATACAACTCCAAAACCATGATCCACAGGAGGCAAAATTGATAAAATGGGCTTCATTCAAATTGAGAATCTCTGGCCTTTGAAATATACCATTAAAAGAAGGAAAATACAAGTCACAAACTGGAAAAACATACTGCAAATCGGCTATCTCATAAGGGACTCACATCCAAAATATGTAAAGAATTATCACAACTCATAATAAAATAATCTAATTTTAAAATGTGTAAAATATTTGAACAGACACCTCATCAAAGAAAATATACCCATGCATTTACTGTCAGTTGATTTTTGACAAAGGGATCAAGAACACGCAATGGGAAAAGAACAGCCTCTTCAATAAACTGTTCGGGAAAAACTGGATCTCCACAGGCAGAAAAATAAAATTGGATCCTTATTTCATACCATATGTGAAAATCAACTGAAAATGCATTAAGACTTGAATGTTAGACCTGGAGCTGTAAAACTACTGGAAGAAACCATGGGAGAATAGCTCCACACCATTAGTCTGACCTATGATTTTTGGATATCATGCCTAAAGCACGGACAACAAAGGCGAATAATAGACAAATGGATTGTATCAACCTTAAAAGCTCAACCTTAAAAGCTTCTGCACAGCAAAGAAAACAACAAAGTAAAGAGATAACCCACAGTGCGGGGCATGGTGGCCCATGCCTGTAATCCCAGCACTTTGGGAGGCTGAGGCAGCAGAATCGTTTGAACCTGGGAGGCAGAGGTTGCAGCGAGCCAAGGTTGCGCCACTGCACTGCAGCCTGGGAAGCAGAGCAAGGCTCCATCTCGAAAAAAAAAAAAAGAGAAAGAGAGACAACCCGCAGAGTAGGAGAAAATATTTGCACACCATACATCTAATAAGGGGTTAATATCCAAAATATATAAGCAACTCATACAACTCAATAGCAAGAACGCAAATAACTGTATTTAAAAATTAAGAAAATTTGAATAGACATTTTTCAAAAGAAGATATACAAATGGCCAACAGGTACCTGAAAAAATGCTTACCATCACCAATCATCAGAGAAATGCAAATCAAAACCATAATGAGCTGTCATTACAGATCCATTCGAATGACTATTAACAAAAAGACAAAGGATATGGAGAAAGGGGAACCCTTGTACAATGCTGATGGGAATGTAAATTAGTATAGCCATATGGAAAACAGTATGGAGGTTCCTCAAAAAATTAAAAATAGAATTATTATATAACCCCACTACTGCGTATATATTCAATATGCGTATATATTCAATACGCGTATATATTCTAATATGTTGAAGAAATAGCTGCACTGCTGCTTTTATTGCAGCATTAGTCACAATAGCAAAGACATGGAATCAACCTAAGTTGATTAACAGATGAATGAAGAAAGTTACGCACACACATACACACAGACGCACACACAATGGAATATTATTCAGCCACAGAAAAATAAAATCCTGTTACTGCAACAATATGGATGAATCTGGAGGACATTATCCAAAGTGAAATAAGCCAGGCACAGAAAGAAAAATAACCACATGGTCTCACTCATATGTGGCACCTAAAAAATCTCATTAAACTAAAGAGTAGAATGGTGGTTCTCAGGCACTGGCCGTGGGAAAGGGAGGACTGGGGAAATATTGGTCAAAGGATACAAAATTTCGGCTAGACAAGGGATCTATTGTACAACATGGTGACTATAGTTAATAACCATATATTATATGCTTAGATGGGGCACAGTGGCTCGGGCCTGCAATCCCAGCACTTTGGGAGGCCAAACTGGGCAGATCTCCTGAGGTCTGGAATTGAAGACCAGCCTGGCCAACATGGTAAAACTCTTGTCTCTACAAATATAAAAATCACAAAATACAAAAATTAGCTGGGCATGGTGGCGGGCACCTGTAATCCCAGCTACTCAGGAGGCCGAGGCAGGAGAATCACTTGAACGCAGGATGGAGGTTGCAAAGAGCTGAAATGGTGCCACTGCACTCCAGCCTGGCTGACAGAGTGAGACTCCGTCCCAAAAAAATAAATAAAATAAAAACCATACATTATTGAAAAATGCTGAGAGGCAATTTTAAGTTTTCTCACAACAAAAATAATAACTTGATGAGGTAATGCATATGTTAATTAGCTAGATTTAGTCATTCCACAACATATATATATATATTTTTTAAACATCACATTATACACAATAAATACATACAATTTTATGTATCAAATAAAATTAATTAGATTGTATACTTTATGTGCAGCTTATTTTACTTGAGTTAGACTTTAAGTTTTTAAAAATAAAAAGTAAAATTTGCTGTTGAACTTCAATAAAACAAGAAAAGACAATACATGGTTGGCAAGTAAGCACATGAAAGGATACTCCGTATCATTAGTCATTAGTGAATGCAAACTCAGCTCACAATGAGATACCACTACGCACTTACTAATATGGTCAAAATGTAAAAGACTGAGCATTCCACATGTCGGTAAGGCCATGGGGCAATCAGAGCTCATGCAATGCCCATGGGAATGGTGAGACAGTACAATCGCTTTGGAAAACAGTTTGGCAGTTTCTTAAAAAAGATAAGCCTCCGTGGAACACACAACTTAGCCGTTCCAGTCCAGATTACTTACCCAGGAGAAATGAAAGCATATGTCCACACAAAGACTTAGTCACAAATATTCATAACAACTTTAGTTGTACTAGCTATAAATGAGCAAACAAATTGGGATACATCCCTATAGTGGAACGCTAACCAGCAATGCAAAAGAATGAACTACGGATGCATGCAACAACATAGATGGATCTCAAAATAATTATTCTGAATAAAAGAAGTCAGACAAAAAAAGACTACATACTCTATGATTGGATTTATATTAAATTCTGGAAAATACATATTAATCTATAGTGCCAAAAAACAGACCATGATGGCCTGGAGTTTGAGCCTAGGTGGGAGGTATGGTAATGAGAGATTACAAAGAGTTCAAGAAGAGTTTTGGAGGTGATGAATATGTTCATTATCTTGGTTGTGTTAGTTTCATGGGTGTATACACATATGTTAAAATCCATCAAATTGTACACTTTTTATGTCAATGATACCTCAATAAAGCTGTGAGACATGCTCATGGCATTAAAAGGTAGATGAATATAATTTTTTTTATAATATATAAACTAAATTTTAATCCCATATATACATATATATGGTTTTGTTATTTTCATTGATTGGTTTTTGGCATCAGATAGAAAAAGTGTTTCCTATTTGTGCTACTGTGTTCTCAGTAAATATGTAATGGCTTCACCCTCAGTGTGGGAGTGATACACAGTAGATCCTCCCTTTTTGTTTATTCCATGGAAATCATTGTCATCATTTGTGAGAAATACATAATAAATACATGCAAAAATCATTTAAACATCTTTGGCGTTAATTTCTCAGTTGAGATTCGAAAAGGCTGGAATACAGGGCCTCTAAGTTTTCCCTTATCTTTGAATTGTTTTATTCTTTCTAATCTGGTTTAGCTTTCAAAGTAATCATTCCATGAAGTGCTGTGCCCATCTCTGAATCCCTGCTCAATGCATGAACAGTCCACAGATTAGCATGGTCTCATGTGTGGCCACCATTGTGGAGAAACTTATTTGCGTTTGAGTTTTTATTTTACCTAATCTTCAAAAGGTCAGTGGAAGGAAATGCAATCACCGGTGCCCTATAGTGTCAACAATGTGTTCGGCATTTTTCCTTTCCATGATGCAAGTGGGGAACCCAAGTCAATAAAGAAGTATTTTAAGACTTTTGGCCCCTGGCCTTATCACTGATCCTGATCTCAGTGTATCTTGGTGCAACCTTTTGTGGTACTAATTTGTCAGTGTGAGTGAAGATTTTTAAACATCTAGGATTTTATCCTAACTAGAGAGTAAGTACAAAAGTGTAAATCATCCCAAATTACACTGGGCCCACTGAACTAAACTGGAAATGAAAATTGAAAATAACCTAAATGTATGATATATATACATTATAATATAGCAAATCAATAAACTACTAAGCAGTCATAAAGGGATGAGGAAAGATACCTACAATTATGGAAAAAACAAGTTGCAAATGATCATATGTAATAAACCATTATGTACATATATTGGCTTATAGATGCACAGAGAAAAGTCTGGAGAGATGTATGCTGAAATATTTTTTAAAAATGGTGATTTCAGAGTGGTGAGACTGATACAACTTCTGCTTTCTTTTTTGTACCTTTCTCTACATTCGGTTTTCCTAAAACAAACTTTCATTAACTTTATAAGCAACAACAACGAAGTGGATCATTTCTTTTTTTTCTGTACTCTACAATCCTTCCAAAAGTCTCAGAATCTGAGATGCATCAATGACTCTCAAGGCAATAGAAAGACATTGCCATTATTCTTCTTAATGAGAGCATGCAGTAGGTTAGGGCTCAGGTGTTTCTCACCTGCAGCCTTCCTATGGCTTTTCAACGACCTCCTTTTCTTCACCCTTGCAGATGAACCCTTTGCACCTCCTAATAGCTACTCCATTTAATTCAACTGATGATAAAGGCAGACTTAGAGTTCCTGACACTCACAAAGTCACACTACACAGACGCATTTTACACATTGGAGTTGTCTAGAAGCTCTGTCATAGTGTATGATCAGAAAACATTTCCTGTCCGCAGTTACCACATAGCTTTTTGATGAGTGTCATATGCTGCTAGGTCAACTCGCTCTGTGACTTTCTTTCTCTGTTTCTAACCTTCCTCATAGTGTCTTCATTACTAGATATTTAGCTTGGTGAAAGCGCTAAGGTTAGTATATTGCCATTTTAATGCAGCAGAGAAGGGGACAATGCATATCAGAGTCCACTGCCAAGCCCTCAGATCCCCTGCTTGGGCATTTTATAACACACATCCAAGGTGATTACCTGGAACATATTTCAGTAAAGCTGGGGACATAGGTAAGAGAGGGAATGTAATAACATATTAGCAGTTTGGCCCTAGGGAAGTTATTAAATAAGACGCTACAGTTTATTTTCTCACAAAATAGTGATCATGTTACCTACTGCAAAGGGCTTTGCAAAGGACAAATAAGCTAATGCATGTCCATGCTTAGCGAAATGTTTGCTTCATAGAAAACACCCACATGGTAACTTTTTCTGTGTCAGTGAAGACAAGCAGGCTAACACTTGTGTCATAATTCTGGCTTTGCTTGCAAAGGGTTGTATCTTGATGCATGAATTGGTTGATGTGACCTCTTCAGAGAAACCTTTCCTGTAACCAGTGGAAAGCAGCCACCCTGTCTCTCTCTGTCATGTGACTGTTTCATTTTCATCATGTTTTCTCCTTTTACTGGAATGTAACTTCATGAGGGCAGAAACATAGCCAGTAGTATTTATCACTGTATTACCAATGCTTAGGATCACACATGGAACATAATAAGTGCTCAGTATATGCCTGTTGAATGAATGAAGGTTCCACTTAGTCTCCTAAAGTCTCAGCTCCAATATCCAGTTCTCCGCTTTTTGCTCTCAGCTCTGCAGTGCCCTCACGATAGTCTGATCATCACAATTATCACATGCGTCACACTGTCCGTTTACTTTTTAATTTTCCCCGCTAGGCTCTGAGCTGAGTTGAAGGCATCAACTGAGTGTCCAGCACACTGTCTGACATATGAGAGATTTCAAATAATTATTGAACAACTAGAATTTAACAGTGCAATACTTATCTGTATGACAATAAGTTTTTAACAAGGCTCTAGGAGGAGGTAGCTACAGGGGTCACTTGACCTGAGCCTTAAGCCTGAGGGTGAATGAAATTTTGCTTGCCTTTCAGTGACATGCCGAGGGATGCAGGTGAGACCTGATCATGTGCAGGAGCTTAACAAATATTTATTTTTGCCTTTCCACTTGATTTATTTGTTTATTTGTTTTTTAGCATTTCTCAGTGATCTTTGCTTTGGATGAATATGCAAGCTGGGTTGATGCCCCACAGAACAGTTGAGAATACCAAGTTTCAAAGAGAATCCCAATAGGCTGGGTGCAGTGGCTCACGCCTGTAATCCCAGCACTTTGGGAGGCCAAGGTGGGTGGATCACTTGACCCCAAGAGCTTGCAATCAGCCTGGGCAACATAGCAAGATCCCATGTCTACAAAAAATTTAAAAATTAGCCAGGCATGGTAGTGTGCACCAGTCATCCCAGACACTCAGAAGGGCTGAGACAGGATAACCTCTTGAACCCAGAAGGTCAAGGTTTCAGTGAGCCATGATTATGCACTCCAGCCTGGGAGTTGGGGTGAGTCCCTGTCCGAAGAAAAGAGAGAAAGAAAGAAAGAACAAAAGAAAGAATGAAAGAAAGAAAAGGAAGGAAGGAAGG
>NW_016107856.1:1507231-1534993 GCF_001604975.1 Cebus imitator
GAAGGAGGGAGGGAGGCAGGGAGGGAGGGAGGGAAGGGAGGAAGGAAGGAAAGGAGGAAGGGAGGAAGGAAGGAAGGAAAGAAGGAGGGAGGGAGGCAGGGAGGGAGGGAGGGAAGGAAGGAAGGAAGGAAGGAAGGAAGGAAGGAAGGAAGGAAGGAAGGAAGGAAGGAAGGAAGGAAGGAAGGAAGGAAGGAAGAGGAATCCCAATATTGGCCATATACCCTGAGATCCTGGCCAGTCTGTCCTTGCGCCTTCTTCTTTTTTCCCTTTCACTGCCTGCGCCATCACAGCTAGCTCTTCACCATCTCCCATCCAGAGGCACAACAGTTTCTGTTGCCATCATTTCCCAGCTTCAGTGTGTTCTTCACGTCAGATCGAAGTTCCTAAATTCACTAGACTTGTCACTTCCCCGCTCAAAAACCATCCGTGTTTCCCCATTAGCTGTAGAACCATTCTTTTAAAACTCCATGATCTCATCCCATCCTCCTTCTCCAAAAGCTGGCTTCCAAACTACATTTTAGGAACCTGTATGTACGTACTTTAAAGTATCCAACTTCTAGACCCCTGTTCCTACCCCCCACTTCCTAAAACGCCTTCCGTCCCATTTCCATGTAACCAGATCTTACCCACTCTTTATTTATTTGCTTATTTATTTTATTTTGAGACGGAAAGTCTCTCTCTGTCTCCCAGGCTGGATAGCAGTGGTGACATCTCAGCTCACTGCATCCTCTGCCTCCCAGGTTCAAGCGATTCTCATGCCTCAGCCTCCTGAGTAGCTGTGATACAGGTACCCCCACCATGCCCAGCTAATCTTTGTATTTTCAGTAGAGATGAAGGTTTCATTATGTTGGCCAGGCTGGTCTCAAACTCCTGACCTCAGTGATCTGCCCACCTCAGCCTCCCAAAATGCTAGGATTATAGGCGTGAGCCACCGCGCCTAGCCGATATATATTTTTCTTTAAATGGTACTGTGGATATAGGTATGAAAGAGATAGCCTGTCTCTCCAGTATCATTTAAAGAAAGAAGTGGCCGGGCGCGGTGGCTCAAGCCTGTAATCCCAGCACTTTGGGAGGCCGAGGCGGGTGGATCACGAGGTCAAGAGATCGAGACCATCCTGGTCAACATGGTGAAACCCCGTCTCTACTAAAAATACAGAACATTAGCTGGGCATGGTGGCACGTGCCTGTAACCCCAGCTACTCAGGAGGCTGAGGCAGGAGAATTGCCTGAACCCAGGAGGCGGAGGTTGCGGTGAGCCGAGATCCCGCCATTGCGCTCCAGCCTGGGTAACAAGAGTGAAACTCCGTCTCAAAAAAAAAAAAAAAAAAAAAAAAGAAAGAAAGAAAGAAGTAAGTCCCAATGTATTCTATTAGTAATGACAACCACTTTTGTCTATAATCAGACTTCTGAGCCTACTCCATGGCCCATTTGTGTATTTCCTTGTAAAATCCAGTTTTAGCAAATAACCCTACTAAGTCAGTTTGGCAAGGACACCTCACCCTAGATATCTGATCACTGTCAGATTCTGATGAGATTCCTCATCCTCCACCACCCGCCAGGCAACATCTGATCACCCTGGCCTGTCTTCAGCTACAACTCTGTTAGGCTGCCTTAGCCAGAATCCCCTTCACCCCAATGTTTCCTCTGAATAATTTTCTAGCCACGGACCCCACACTACTCCTTGGCCGTAAATTCCCACTTGTCCATGCTGTATTCAGGGTTGAGTCCAATCTCTCTTCTGCACTGCAAGAGCTCCTTGCAGTGGTCCCTATACCTACTGTGATGATCCTGAGTACAGTCCTCTCAACCATGACTTAACAAATGACATAGAGTAATTGTTTTCTTTAACAAGAGACACCGGGGTTTCAATTTCTGTTACGTGTTCAGTGGTCCCTACTTTACAAAGAGGTAAATATATAAAGATAGGAGGTTTCTAGTGATTTCTGTTCAGATTTCTGTTGAGGATTGCTTTCTAAACTGGGCATAAGCAAGTTCCTTCCACTGGTTCTCTTTGGTACTGTGGCCTGGAATTTCTTTTTTCTTTTTTTGAGACAGGGTCTTGCTCTGTTGCCCAGGCCAGAGTGCAGTGGTGCAATCTTGGCTGACTGCAGCCTCTGTCTTCTGGGTTCAAGAGATTCTCCTGCCTTGGCCTCTCAAGTAGCCACTATCATAGGCACACACCACCACACTAAGTTAATTTTTGTATTTTTGGTAGAGACGGGGTTTCACCATGTTGGCCAGGCTAGTCTCGAACTCCTGACCTCAAGTGATCCCCCTGCCTCAGCCTCCCAAAGTGCTGGGACTATAGGCATGAGCCACCACACCCAGCCTGGAATTTCATATTTAACTTAGACTCTGGAAATTCCAAATGAGTTTTAACACAAACAAATTATTTGAGAAACCAAGGTCTCTGTTTCTTTACCTATGAAATGGTGACTGCTTATGCTTGCCTTGATAGACTACAAGAATGAAAGAAAATGACGAATATCGAAGTCCTTTACAAATCTAACAAAATGTGAAATATTATTAGGATTTATAGTTTAAGTATTGCAAGTGGATGCTGCAGAATAAGTAGTCTTTCAGATTGAAATTTCTTTAAAAACCCCTAGCCATTTCCATACCAAATAAACAGATCTTTGGAGAACAGGACCTCTGACATTTGTACCTTCTCTCCATCCCCCCCGTACCCCTATTCTTCCTGCAGCCCTTCCCTTCACCACCACTATATCTCTCCTGCTGCTGCAGAGTCTGCTTGCAGGCCTTTACCCCAGGGAGAGCAAGGCAGATGGGGCAGCATGGACAGACACAGGCCTCTCCTGGCACTGCCCATTATTTCTCACTCTATGCATTCTGACTGCAAAGTCAGAGTGAAATACTGAGGGATATGTATTCCTTTACTGTGCCTTTGCCGCATTCAACATATGACGTCACATGTGTGCAAGTTGAGGCTACTCACGAGACACAGAGGCACAGGACTCCTGGTATCGACTCGCTGTCTCTTAAGAGAAAGTTGCCATCCACCCCTTCCTTGAGCAGCAAGGTTTCACAGTCTTTCTTGGTCAGAGGGCCGTGGTAGTAAGGAAGATCCATGGAGAACGCTCTTGTATCCCAGGCAGGCCTGTTGGCCTGAAATTCACCCCCAAGTCAAGGGACAGCTCTGAGGAGGGATGTGGAAGCAGTTGTGCCTCCTGTGGAAATCTCTCTTTCTCTAGTGGTCTGTGAGACTCAACCAGCTTCATGAGATTCAGGAAATGAGAAGGGCGGGGTGGTAAAATGACCAACACATTTTATCCTTTACATGGCCCACATGTGACTCACAGAAATGGGTAAAGCACATTTAAAGACACAGTGGAATCAGTGAAGCTCGTGGCTAGGGAGATAATGCTGAAGTCAAGCCTCTGGAACTGTGTTGCAGCCTGTATATTACCATGTACTATCATCACCTTCTCTGGCTGCTGGTATCCTTTCCAGGAAGCACACCATTGCTTTTGCAGTAATGGTACCCATTCCCTGCTGAAGTTGCATAGGATTGGGCTATGCTTAGCTTAGACTGGGTGCTCAAAAAGCATTTGGATGCTGAGAGAATTGACATGCTCAGATACAATGGGAAAATTGAAAGGGTGGCATTTCTATGGATCAAATGACACTAAAAATGGAAGACATTAATGGGAATAGAAAACAGTGGGACATTGTGGATGAAGACAGCCCATTCCATGACTAAGGCTCCTAGCCATTTTAACACCCTCAAGCATTGTGCCTTTTGGGGAAAGGGCTGGTGCAGGTGGGAGGGATAACTGGTATGTTCAAATATCTACAGGAAATCACTATATATCTCAAAAATGAATCTATGAAAATAAAACTAAAACAGAAAAGATGAGCTCATGACTCATCTTTATTTCACTTCTTTTTTTTTCTTCGTCTCCATAGATACCCGGAATCTTAACTTCTTCTTAACCCAGATATTTATTTCACCATGCTACTTTGCTTACCAGCTGTTTACTCACACTTGGGGTGTATCTTTCATGGAACTTCTTTGTCACAGGTCTTTGTTCTTCCTTGGAATTCCCACTCTTTGCTGTTTGGCATAGTGCAGTTTCACCGATCAAGGAACTTGTTACCAGAGAGATATGCTCTCAAATACCAACTTTTCTTCTGTGGTTTTGGACAATTCATTATTTCAATTCCCTGGGAACTATGGCAGTTGAAGACAGAGTTATTAATGATGAAAGAAGAAATTTGGTAGTTCTTGGGAATACATTCACAATCGTGGTGTGAAGATGCTTTTTGACATAAGAGAGAACATAACTGAAAGCGTGCTCAGGCTCTCGGTCACCACAGGGGCTTGCTGACCCTTTTTCCTGTTTCAAAATTCCATCCTCACAATAAAAGAAATGCAAATTAAATCCATGCTACCATAACATCTCTTACCTATCATATTGGTGAAAATCAAAAATTTGAAAACTTACTGGATTGGTGATGGTGAGAGAAAATAGAACATCTCGTATTTTGGTCAGGACACAAAATAGTTACAACTATAGTAAAAGATGGTTTGGCAATATCTTGCAAATTTGTGTATGCCTTCACCATCTGATAGAACAATCTCAGTCTAGAAATCTATCACAAAACTACACAGGCAGGATTAGAAAATGACTTGTGAATAAAGTAGTATTTTTAATCAAAAAATATTCCAAACAACTCAAAGACTTGTGAGTAGAGGGTTAAGTGAATAAACTGGGATTCATGTATATAATGGAATATTACTATAGAATGATGAGATGAGGAAGATCTCTATATACTGATATGCAATAATCTTCATGATGTATTTTTACATGAAAGCAGCAAGGTGCACAATAGTATATAGAGTACGAGGGATATAAATAAATATATATATTTATATAATGCTCGTATATAAAAAACAAACAAACGAAAAACAAAACCCACTGGAAGAACAAAACTAAAACTAATTAAAAAAAAAAAACTTCTGCCTCTAAGCAAAGGGAGGAAACATGCATAGAGGTGTGACTTCTCTAAGTAAAACTTGTTGTATAGCTTTTTGTTTTTTTGTTTGTCGAGACCGAGTCTCACTCTGTTACTCAGTCTGGAGTGCAGTGGTGTGATCTCATCTCACTGCAACCTCAGCCTCCTCGGTTCAAGCGATTCTCCCACCTCAGCCTCCCAAGCAGCTGGGACTACAGGCCTGTGCCACAATGCCCAGCTAATTTTTATGTTTTTAGTAGAGATGGGGTTTCACCATGTGGCCCAGGTTGGTCTCAAACTCCTGACCTCAAGTGATCCTCCCGCCTCAGCCTCGCAAAGTGCTAGAATTATGGATCTGAGCCAAAACATCCAGCCTGCTGTAGAGTTTTGAATGTAGAATCATGTAATTGCTTTACGTATTGAAACTAAATAAGTAAAAGGGTACTCCTAAAAGGGGGAAAAAACTCTATATCTAACTGAACATTACTTTGGTGATATAATCATACAGAAAATTATTTCAACTGACTTTAGTAGAATTTGAGCGAACAGTTTTAATTAAATATCTTGTACATTAAATAGACTAGTAAATAAATTTAGTAATAATTTGGTGTAATTTAAACATATTTAACACGTATCATAAGATAAAATTAATATCAATATTAACATTTTAAGAACCAAGTAAGGTAAACAACTATTCCAATTTGCTTATGCCTGAGGGGTTTCCCAGTATGTAGGACTTTCAGTATTAAAAACAGAAGAGTCCTGGGAAAATTATAGAATCGAGATTTTTTTTTTTCAGTATAAGAGAAGAGATACACATATAAAAGCAAAGAAGTTAAATAAAATTATTTGATGTTAAATTTGAATTGAAAATATCAGCATGGATTTACAGCTCACTTTTCAACTAAAGGCCCAAAACAGGGGTCAGCAAACTTTTCTTCAGCTTTGCAGGCAGTAGTCTCTGTTGCAACCATTCAACTCTGATATTGCAGTGTCAAAGCAGCTCTATGGGCTGTAGCTAAAACAACGACAACTTGGTAGCAATGAGCACACCTAAGCATAAGGCTATAGTCTCTAAATACCATTTCTCCTATTAAAAAAAAAACAAAAACGAGAGCTTTTTAGAGAAATGGCTGAATTCATACCAGGGACATATAAGTGTGTCAGTGAAGACTGAGTCATGTCAAAGGACATAAGAGCTAATATGGAAAAATTTAAGTATCAAAGGAATAATGATGGTGGTTGATCAAAATACATTGAATATATATTATCCAATGAAGAATTAACCTTGCCCAAATATAGATTTAGCGCTTTGTCCTAGCTCCTTGGAGCTAACCTTTAAGCTCTTGGAATATTCTGCCTAATGAGAGTGTCTTTGTTTACCTGGGAGCCTTGAGCCAGGCCTGATAGCGTTTGCCAACAATGTGGTAGGAGGTTTGGGCTGTGTGATATCAGCTCTATCCCTGGAGCCAAGTGAGTAGTCAGCTATATCTATGTGATGACTCCCCAATAAAACTGCTGCATACCAAGGCACAGGGGATCTTCCCTGGTTGGCAAAACTCCAGGCATGTTGTCACACATTGCTGCTGGGAGAAATAAGCTTTGTCTGAATGACTCTACTGGGAGAAGAGAACAGAAAGTCTTGTGCCTGCTCTTTTCTTGACTCTGCCCTAGTGTCTTTTACCATTGTTTTTAATTTTTATCTTTCTGTTATAATACCTCATAACCATGAGTATGACAGCTTTGCTAAGTGTAAGTTCTTCTAGCTAATTATTGAGTCAAAGAGCGGTCTTGGAGATGCCAGAACTACAAGTATAAAATCTAAATGTTTCTCACTGTACTCTTATACTAAAAAAGACAAAGTCCTCTACCCAGGTGAGAACAACCCATGTGTCACCATAGTAGGTAATGAACACACTAAACCTTCATCTGAAAATAGGCAATTAAAAAATAATTAAGAATGTATTCAACATCGTCTGGGTGAACTGTACTTCATGGTCATCATGTAACATTAGCTAATTAAACAAGAGGTTTTTTCTACAGAGGAATTCCAGAAAATAAATTTAAAATGATTATATAATACAAAAATCACCATTTGTAGTGTGTAATGAAATAAATGACAGGCAAAAACTGTCAGTCAGTGAAAATGATAGGCAAGCATTTGATAATGACACCTAGAAGACAGGGACAAAGCTGTCACCACCAGAACCCACCAATTAGACTTAGCATCTCTAAGAGTGCGACAACCAGACATTGAACTCCGACTAATTTGATGCAACAGGAAACATACAGCACCACTATGAAGGAAACTTTCTGAAAAAGTTGAGCTGAAACGAATCAAGCCCTTAAATAATATCTAGTTTATGGGAACAGAGCAAAAAGTTACAAGACATTATGAGGGGACAGACAAATAAATCCAGTGTGTGGGACATTCAGCGAAACAAATAATCTGGTTTTTTCATAAGTCCTAAAAATGGAGTCAGATAGTGGGGTGAGAACTGCTCTAGGTGAGAAGATTTTTATGCAGCATGAAACCAATGCGAGATTAGGATTTGTTTGGCTCTTGGCTTGAAAAAAATCAAATACAAAAAATTCAATCCCAGTGAGTACATTTAAGTATTGATTCGATATTAGATAGTGCCAAACAATTATTGTTGACTTTTTAAAAAATGTAGCAATGGCATTATGCATATGCGAATAAATATCCATAACTTTTAGAGGTACATACTGAAGTGCTATGTCTGATACTGGGTGATTGTGTGTGGGGTTCATTATATTAATGTCTCTTTTTGCATGTGTTGCAAAGTTTTAATAGTAAAAATATCTTTCCATTCCCATATTATTCTGATTCCATGTCACCTTTGAGAATAGCTGCACAGTACACAGGAATATCTTCAATTTCTTGCGTCGGTCCCCTTTCTCTTATCCATGGAAACAAAAATCTAGCACCATTTTGTAGAACATGACCCTATTTTTCTGGCCATGGTTGATTGGCTCAAAGGTAGGGCTCTGAACCAAGATGGGTTAATCAAAGACCCCTACCCAGGAATTTAGAGAAAATGGGGAAATGAATGAAGTGGGAGAGAAAGAGAGAGACAGATAAAAAGAGAAAGGAAGGGAAGGAAGGAAGGAAGGAAGGAAGGAAGGAAGGAAGGAAGGAAAGAAAAAGAAAGAAAGAAGGGGTAGGGGTGGGTAGTAGGAAATGGGAATGGAAATTAATTCTCTAGGAATGGCTGTGTAACAGGTATATTTTTACACTGTATACTGGTAGCCATATCCCAGCAACCTGTCAGGAGAAGAGAACTGGTCTGCAAAAGTGGATACATGAAAAAAAAGCAGAGTCAAAAGACAGTCCCACTTGGATTTCCCATGGGTTTTCATTCTAGGATTCAGTGATTTCTGAGGTCTAACTACAAGCTTGCCCTGGAGTTTTTTGTCATTTTAATACATTTCCCTTTGTCATCTGTTTTTGTTATTTTCTACTAAAGATGTCAAGTATCCAGCCTTACAGTTAAAATTCTGTTCTCAAGACCACAGAAGCATAAGGCCAAATAGGAATCACAGTGTTTAGGAGTGTAAAGCCACATAGAAACTGAACAGTGTGGGCCGGGTGCGGTGGCTCACACCTGTAATCCTAGCACTTTGGGAGGCCGAGGTGGGTGGATCACCTGAGGTCAGGAGTTCAAGACCATCCTGGCCAACATGGTGAAACCCTATCTTTTTTAAAAAAAGAAAAGAAACTGAACAGTGTGGTGTGAACACCAGAAAGCCCAACATCATCACTGATTGCAGCGGCATGGCAAATGCTTGTGTTGTGCTTGTTAAAAAATGCCTGATGTTGACGCTAATGTGCTGGGAAGAAAAAAAATGCCTGATTGGGGGAGACAGTGTAGGACCCCCCACTTCATTCCTACTGTCTTATCTTAGGAGACAGCACTTTGTCTATCTCCTTAAAGAGCTGACTCATCACACCAGCATCATTCATTGAACAACTTTAAGGTGGGACCCCAATATTCTTGGACTCTTCATGACTCTAAGGGCAGAACTGCCTATGTGAGAGGGTGTGGTGTGGGGGTTCAGCATGAGGCCTTGCCACCTGTATGAGTCCGTTCCTGCACTGCTACAAAGAAACACCTGAGACTGGATAATTTATAAAGAAAAGAGGTTTAATTGGCTCGCAGTCCACAGGCTATACCGGAATTAGGGAAGCATCTGCTTTTAGGGAGGCCTCAGAAGGTTTACTCATGGTGAAAGGCAAAGAGGGAGCAGGACTGAGATGGGCGAGGTGCCACACACTTGTAAACAGCCAGATTTCACAATAACTCACTCACTATCATGAGAACAGCACAGAAGGTGTGGTGCTAACCCATTCATGAGAACTCTGCCCTCATGATCCAGTCACCTCCCACCAGGCCCCACCTCCAACAACGGAGATTACAATTCAATCTGAGATTCGGTGGGGACACAGATCCAGACCAAATCACCACCAGATGGCCTGGATTTGAATTCCTATTTCATCACTCAGTAATGAGTGCAAATTGCCTTGCTTTTTGTGCCTTTGTTTTCCAGAAAATGGAGATGTTAATGACAGTGACCACATAGGGTTGTAGAGAGGATTGTGTGAGAATATAGACAATGCAGCTGGCACTTGGTTAGTGCTTGGTTTTCTGTTCTTGTTCATATATGAGAGGTTCCACACAAGATGGCCTCTCTTTTGTCTGGATGGTGATATGTCTACATGGGAGGCTTGGAACTTTCGCAATCCTTCTGGGGCCACGAGAGTATCACCCCTATCTCTACAAAAAAATTAAAAAATTAGCTGGGCATGGTGACGCATGCCTGTAGTCCCAGGTACTTGGCTGAGATGGGGGGATTGCTTGAGCCCAGGAGTGTCAAGGCTGCAGTGAGCCATGTTCATGCCACCACACTCCAGTCTGGGTGACAGTGTAAAACCATGTCAAGAAAGAAGGAAAGGAAGAAAGAAAGAGAGAGAAAGAAAGAAAAAAGAAAGAAGAAGAAGAAGGAGGAGGAGGAGGAGGAAGGAAGGAAGGAAGGAAGGGAGGGAGGGAGAGAAATATCATGATTCTGCATTGGGCCTACCCAAGACAGTCCAGAATAATCTCCTTATTTTAAAGTCACCTGATTAGTAACCTTAATTCCATCTGTCATGTCCCTGTTGTCCAGAAACTTAACATATTCACAAAATCCAGGGCATACAGGGCCATTATTCAGACCACCAAATTAGGGGCACAAGGAAGAAATGTTAATAAAATTAAAACAAAATGCTGAAACAAATGTCAGTGACAATCAGAGGAGAAAACAGAAAGGTAGCTCGTGGTCAGCCCCAGGAAATCACACGTCTGCTGCACTGTCAGGGCTCTTCAGCAGAGTCTTGTCTTCTCTGCCACCTTCTAAACTATGTTTTCTGGGCTCTTGGTGGGATCCCAGCCCCTGAGAAATCTCAAGAGGAAGGAGATTGCAATGAATTGGTCACTTCTAGCTCTACCCACAGCACGACTGTGGTCATTGTTTATGCCCAACATATCTGATAACAGCAGCATCAGGGTTCTCTGGTCTACTGCCAGAGCAGGCGGGGGTGTCCACAAGAGGTGGTTTCGCAGATGCTTTCCTTCCGGGCTTACAGGAAACATAATTTCACACACTAAACCTCTTTTATCCCCTTATCATGAACAGTTGTCTGGAGGAGTTGTTGGCTCTCTCCCTGAAGGCTCTTGGAAGAAAGCAGATAATATCATTACCTAGTTTCTTGATTTTGTATCTCTTGCCCTCATAATACCAAAAGAAGGAAAGCCAGAAAGCATCAGGGTAAACGAAACTGAAAGTGTGGCTGGCCTTTACCTACGTTTTGCTGCAGCTCAGTGTCCTGACCATGTTAAAGGGCCCAGAGTATGTTATTGTCCTCTAGAGCATCCTTCCATTTCTCTGTTAGGGCCTTCAGGGTGTAAGGATGCAAGTGATCGCACTGATGGCAAGGTAGGGACATTTCTCAAAGGGCCTTGGGGACTGGATATCCCTTATTAAAGGTGGTCACTGACATGGATGTTGGGCCCAGAATGCTTTCCGGAAAGACTTCTTGTTTCCTCCCTGTATTAGTTTCCTGGGGCAAAGTCCCCAAAGCCATGAGGTTTATTGTCTCACAGAGGCTTGGAGTCTGCAACCAAGGTACCAGCAGGATAGTGCCCTCCAGAAATTCATGTCCTACCTCACACTTCAAAATGTGATCTTACACAGAACTGTGTCCATGGCAGATGAAATTAATGAGGCTCTAAGATTTAAAAGAGGAAGAAAGAGGTGGAAGAAGGGGACTGGGTTGCTAGGTTCTTGAGAAGAGCCCATCTAAATAAGAACTGTGGAAATGAACCCTGTAGCCCTCAGAGAAATGCCAGAGCAGAGAAAGAATTTACCTGGATCACCAGCAGATGCCAGCTGATGTAACTCGTTACAACTGGTTGAATAAACTCAGATGATCTGTTTCTTTTTCTAGAGGTTAAGATTTCTCAGAGTCTGGGATTAGAAGAGCCTGAGATCTTTGCTGTTTTTTCTCCCCTTCATACATAAGTCTCCTTCTCTTGGGATGTCCCAAGGAGGTCCCTGTTTGCTCTTCTTATTGTTGAAAAAACTTGTTTCTAGCAGGGAAGCTAAGAAGGCCTCAAGGTACACTGGAATCCACTACATGTGAGAACAGTGCCTACTATATCCTGTTCTAAAGTGTTCCTTGAAGGGAGAAGGAGGAATTATTCTTACAGGTGGACACCAATGGGCCAGGGATGCTGTGTTCCAGGAAGGATCCACTCACACTGACTCCTTAGGCTCTGCAACCTGGACCAGACCTACATCCAGACAGCCTTAATGAGCCTTAAAATCAATGACATCTCCTGCCATCCCTGCTGGGCAGACTTATGTGCATAATTGACCTTCATGGCCTCTCCAGGACCCCTGGGAATTCTCTGAGAATTTCAGCACTTGGGAGTACCGAAAAAGGATGCCTACTCTTGGCATAGGCACACATGTGCACTCCACCCTCCTCCCTCACAAGTGTCCTGGCCTTCTTACACGCTCCTTTTTCTTTCAGGTTCCAAGGGAGTTGTAGGAATCTATTGCCTAGTGACATGAATTCTCCTAGGAAAGGTGCTTCTACTTCATGGGATCTTGAGCATCTTAGGAATTTGGCACAACCAGGTGCAATGCTCAGAAAACGCCTTTGACTAACCCAGGGCAGTGAGTGTTCAACCAAGTTAGTCTGAAGAGATTTTCTAGATATGAAGCTATTGCTGCTAAAGTTAATTAATTAATCTATACAAATATACTAATGGGAGAAGATTAGAGGGTTCCTCCTAAGTATAAAACGTTCTTTTACTTGGGGACTTCAGGGACAATGCAGCTGCCTAACTGGCTAACACAGGACTAACTGCAGTGGTGTTTGACTCAGTATGCCGCAGAGCCCTCCAACCACCTGAAATTTAGATAGAATTTTCTCGATTACCAAGTCCATGACCTGGGGCAATTTCTGAAAACCCATAGGGACTTACCTTTTTATTATCCCCTCTGCCTCCAAGTGCTGTCCTAGCGATGCTCCATGCAGACCCAGAACACAATAAATACTACACTACTTTTTCTAATGCTCTTCCCTGCAGAGATAAAAAGCCACTTGGAGGATCAGAGAGCAAAGTAGAATTTTCTGAATATTTTCCAGAGAAGGTACAGGAGAGGTTTACATTGCACACATCATGTAATAACAAGTAAGTGGTAAACACATTTAGATATTCTTATTCTCCAGCACGCCTTTCCCCCAGCCTATATCTTCAGTGCTCTCTTTGGCATTTTCCTTCCCCACAGTCTTGTCATATGCCCCTTTTTTTGGTACAGTGGGATACAAATTAATCAATGACTCAAACAAACAGACTAAAGCACAAGATACAAGAAAGCGAGAATACTAACAAAAATTGCACTGTTGAATTGTATATCAAATGCAGTGAAGTCACATTTAATAAGATTTTTTATTGTGGTAAAAACCATACATAAAATTTACCACATTCGCCTTTTTAAAGTGTATAGTTAATAGTAACTACATGCATGTTGCAATGCAACAGATACCCAGAACTTTTTCATACTGCAGAACTGAAACTCTATACCATCAAACTCCCTTTCCCCTCCCCTGTCCTCTAGTAACCACCATTTTACTTTCTGTTTCTATGAATTTGACTTTTTTTTTTTTGAGACAGAGTCTCGCTCTGTCACCAGGCAAGAGGCTGGAATGCAGTGGCGCTATCTCGGCTCACTGCAACCTTCACCTCCCAGGTTCAAGCAATTCTCCTGCCTCAGCCTCCCAAGTAGCTGGGACTACAGGAGCACGCCACCATGCCCAGCTAATTTTTTTATTTTTTAGTAGAGATGGGGTTTCACCATGTTGGCAAGATGGTCTCAATCTCTTGACCTGGTGATCCACGCACCTTGGCCTCCCGAAGTACTGGGATTACAGGCGTGAGCCACCTCGCCCGGTCAAATTTGTCCATTTTTTAATTTTAATTTTAATTTTTTTTATTATACTTTAAGTTCTGGGGTACATGTGCAGAACATGAAGATTTGTTACTAGGTATACATGTGCCATGGTGGTTTGCTGCACCCATCAACCCATCATCTACATTAGGTATTTTGCCTAATACTATCCGTCCCCTAGCCCTCTCCAGATTCTGGTACATTGTGCCTTTGTTCTCATTGGTTCCAAAGAACATCTTTATTTCTGCGTTAATTTCATTGTTACACAGTAGTCATTCAGGAGCAGGTTGTTCGGTTTCCATGTAGTTTTGCGGTTTTGAATGAGTTTCTTATTCCTGAGTTCTAGTTTGATTGCACTGTAGTTTGAAAGACTATTTGTTATAATTTCTGGTCTTTTGCATTTGCTGAGGAGTATTTTCTTCCAATTATGTGTCAATTTTAGAATAAGTGCAACATGGTGCTAAGAAGAACATATATTCTCTGGATTTGGGGTGGAGAGTTCTGTAGATGCCTATTAGGTCTGCTTGGTCCGGAGCTGAGCTCAAGTCCTGGATATCCTTGTTAATTTTCTGTCTTGTTGATCTGTCAAATATTGACAGTGGAGTTTTAAAGTCTTCCACTCTTATTGTGTGGGAGTCCAAGTCTCTTTGTAGGTCTCTAAGAACTTGTTTTATGAATTTGGGTGCTCTTGTCTGTACTGGGTGCATTTATATTTAGGATAGTTAGCTCTCCTTGTTGTATTAATCCCTTTACCATTATGTAATGTCCTTCTTTGTCTCTTTTGATCTTTGTTGGTTTAAAGACTGTTTTATCAGAGACTAGGATTGTAATTCCTGCTTGCAATCCTAGTCTCTGATAAAAGATTGCTTGGTAAATATTCCTTGATCCCTTTGTTTTGATCCTATGTGTGTCTTTGCACATGAGATAGGTCTCCTGAATATAGTACATTGATGGGTCTTGACTCTATCCAATTTGCCAGTCTGTGTCTTTTAATTGGGACATTTAGCCCATTTACATTTAAGGTTAATATTGTTATGTTTGTGTTTGATCCTGTCATTATGATGCTAGCTGGTTATTTTGCCCATTAGTTGATGGAGTTGCTTCATAGCAACAATGGTCTTTAAAATTTGGTATGTTTTTGCAGTGACTGGTACTGGTTTTTCCTTTCCATGTTTAGTGCTTCCTTAAGGAGCTCTTGTAAGGCAGGCCTGGTGGTGACAAAATCTCTCAGCATTTGCTTGTCTGTAAAGGATTTTTTTTCTCCTTCACTTATGAAGCTTAGTTTGGCTGGATATGAAATTCTAGGTTGAAATTTCTTTTTTTCATAATGTTGAATATTGGTCCCCACTCTTCTGACTTGTAGGGTTTCTGCCAAGAGATCTGCTCTTAGTCTGATGGGCTTCACTTTGTGGGTAACCCAACCTTTCTCTCTGGCTGCCCTTAACATGTTTTCCTTCATTTCAACCTTCGTGAATCTGATGATTGTGTCTTGAGGTTGCTCCTCTTGAGGAGTATCTTTGCGGTGTTCTCTGTATTTCCTGAATTTGAATGTTGGCCTGCCTTGCTAGGTTGGGGAAGTTCTCCCTGATAATATCCTGAAGAGTGTTTTCCAACTTGGTTCCGTTCCCCATGTCACTTTCAGGTACACCAATCAAACATAGGTTTGGTCTTTTCACATAGTCACATATTTCTTGAAGGCTTTGTTTCTTTTCACTCTTTTTTCTCTAATCTTGTCTTCTCACTTTATTTCATTCAGTTGATCTTCAATCTCTGATATCCTTTATTTTGCTTGATCGATTCAGCTATTGATACATGTGTACGTTTCACAAAGTTCTTGTGCTGTGTTTTTCAGCTCCATCAGGTCATTTATGTTCTTCTCTAAACTGGTTATTCTAGTTAGCAATTTGTATAACCTACATAACCAATTTATGTAGGGATCTGCATTTTTCACCTTGAAAAACAAGGTTTTAGCTTCCTGGCATTGGGTTAGCACATTCTCCCCTTTAGCTCAGAGGAGTTTGTTATTACCCATCTTCTGAAGCCTACTTCTGTCAATTTGTCAAACTTATTCTCTGTCCACTTTTGTTCCCTTGCTGGTGAAGAGCTGTAATCCTTTCGAGGAGAAGAGGCATTCTGGTTTTTGGAATTTTCAGCCTTTTTGCATTGATTTCTCCCCATCTTTGTGGATTTATCTACTTTTGGTCTTTGAAGTCAGTGACTGTCAGAGGGGTTCTCTGAGTGTATGCCCTTTTTGTTGATGTTGATATTATTCTTTTCTGTTTGTTATTTTTCCTTCTAATGATCAGGCCCCTTTGCTGCTCTTTACCAGTGATTGCTACAGGAGTTGGTATGTAATCCAGTTTTGGCAAAATAGGTAGAAATATTTAATTCCTTCATAAAAGAAGAAAGGGTTTTGGCTGGGCACAGTGGCTCATGCCAGTAATCCCAGCACTTTGGGAGGCTGAGGTGGGTGGATCACAAGGTCAAGAGATCGAGACCATCCTGTCCAACAAGTTGTGTAGGGGACCAGCTCTATATCACCTGTGGGTACCTCGAGTTCAGTGGTGACAAAGGAATGAGAAAAAGACAGATTAAGAGAGACTTTGGGACCAGGGGTCCATTACTTTATTATTGGAGGCAGTGAAGGCCCCGAGCTCTGATCATCCACACTATTGATTAAGACCACTTTGATCTATAGGGTAGGAGTGATGGTGGAGTGAATCAATGAGCCAGGACTGGTGTGTCATCCTAAGGATTGATAACAGTGGCGATTTGGGAGTTTCACAAAACAAGAACACGTGGTTATCTTTAGCTTATTATCTACGTGCAGCTGATGGAACTTGGGCCTCACAGGGAGCCTATAAGTCTGGCTACGTCATAGTGCTACGAAGGGGTTTTGCGTCCATGAGCACAATGTTTATAGCAACAGAGCTGAGGTCACCCTGCACCGGAACATGAGGCATGGAAAGGCCTTCCTCCTCCGAGGCCTCCTGCGACCTCTGCAGTTGGTTGCTCCTTGTTTATATATTACTCATAACCAATTTATGTAGGCATCTGCAAGTCCTTTCTCCTTTGCCACTTTTCCCAACAAAGGTGAAACCCCATCTCTACTAAAAATACAAAATTTAGCTGCGCATGGTGGCACGTGCGTATAGTCCCAGCTACTCGGGAAGCTGAGGCAGGAGAATCACCTGAACCCGGGAGGTGGAGGTTGCAGTGAGCTGAGATCGTGCCACCGTACTCCAGCCTTGAGACAGAGGAAGACTTCATCAAAAAAATAAATAAATAAATAAATAAAGAAGAAGAAAGGGTTTCGAGAGGGTAGTTTCTGACTGTCATGGTAACATCCTTGCTGCCTGCTTTCTAATGTTCTCATGGAAGGACATGTTTGGAGTTCTGGCAACCATTGTACAACCATGAAATAACAAGCTAAAAGACAAAAATTAGCCTACTGAAAATGCCCAATGGAAAGAGCTTAGGATCTTGATGTTATCAGTTTAGTAACTGAATCAGTGTCCGCAGTCACCTTTAAAAAATACTTAGAAGATAATTAAACACATTTCTCGCTTAAGTCACAGTTATGCAGATTGTTTCTTAATATGAAAGCATCTTTTATGATAAATTTTTTCTTGTGATTTTACATTAACATTTACTATTTATAGTTATAAATATTTTAACACATTAGAACAATTTTATCTTTGTCCAATAATCTGTGCTCAAGTAAAGTGCTCCTAAAAAATTAGTCACTATGGGCTAATAGAAATAAAGTAGTATTAAAATGGTCAATCAATGGGATAAAACATACCGTTAATTTAGGAGAAAGAACTCTACAAAATGCAAGAGATGATAAGATAAAAAGCAACCTTAAAGCAAAGACAGACTATAAGAATTGTACATCTATGCTCTCTACATGACTTTTATTTGTAAGGAAATAAGTCTTAATCCCACTTGACTTTTATTTGTAAGAAAATAAGTCTTAAACAATATGAACTTTAAATTATTCAAGTCCTAACATTGTAAATTGTTAAACATAGATCAAATTTAAAAGTAAGGCTAACTTAAAAATTTTTCCTTTTTTTGAGATAGTCTCACTTTGTCACCCAGACTGGAGTGTAGTGGCACAATCTCGGCTCACTGCAACCTTCACCTCCCAGGTTCAAGTGATTCTCCTGCCTCATCCACCTGCGTAGTTGGGGTTATAGGTGCCTGCCACCATGCCTGGCTAATTTTTGTATTTTTAGTAGAGACAGGGTTTTGCCATGTTGGCCATGCTGGTCTTGAACTCAGGTGATCCACCAGTCTTGGCCTCCCAAAGTGCTGGAATTACAGGCGTGAGCCACTGCGCCCAGCCTAATTTTGTATTTTTAGTAGAGATGGGGAGTGGCGGTTTCCCCCATGTTGGTCAGGCTGGTCTTGAACTCCTGACCTCAGGTAATCTGCCCACCTCAGTCTCCCAAAGTGCTGGGATTACAGGCGTGAGCCACCATGCCCAGCCACAACTATTTTCTTAAAAAGTGCATTGTGGGACAGATCATGTAACACCTTTCACTTAATTCCTATTACTTATTTGGAGGTAGCAGCACATGGTGGTTTTATTCTTTTCATTTAACTTTGTAAACCATTCAGGGTGTATTTATAAAGGTAAGACAGGGATTTAAATAGAAAAAAACTAGCCTATTATTATTACTGACACAGAGTCTTGCTTTGTTGCCCAGGCTGGAATGCAGTGGCACAGCCTCAGCTCACTGCAACCTCTGCCTCCCAGGTTCAAGTGATTCTCCTGCCTCAGCCTCCCAAGTAGGGACTACAGGCACGGGCCACCACACCTGGCTGATTTTTGTATTTTTAGTAGAGGTGGGGTTTTACCATGTTAGCCAGGCTGGTCTGAAACTCGCGACCTCAAGTGATCCACCCACCAAAGACTCCCAAAGTGCTGGGGTTACAGGTGTGAGCCACCAGGGCCAACCAAAACTAGTCAATTATATCAGAACCATTTCATAAGTGTATTAGGTTCTTCTGCAGTGGAATCTCAATATTTCAGAACAAATGAGGACTATAAGGACTGAAGTTGAGGCAAGTGTCCAGGCCAATTAAAGGAAAATAACACATTCTATATATGTATCAAAATATCACATTGTACCCCATAAATATGAAGAAATATTGTGTCCATTTAAAAAAATTGAGTGAAAGATACAGAGATTTCCCACATACTCTCTGCTCTACACACACTCAAAAAAGAAACAAAGAATAAAAGAAAAAAAGCAGGGAACCAAGCAAGAAAGAATGAGAGAAAGAGTTATGGTTAGGCTTTGCGCCCCTACCCAAATCTCATCTGTCTCATCTTGGATTGCAATCCCCACCGACTGAAGGAGAGACCTGGTGGGAGGTGATTGGATCATGGGGGTGGTTATTCCATGCTGTTGTTGTGAAAGTGAGTGAGTTCTCATGAGACCTGATGGTTTATAAGCATCTGGCATTTCCCCTGCTGGCCCTTCATGTGAAGAAGGTCCTTGCTTCTGGTTTGCTTTACACCATGATTTTAAGTTTCCTGAGGCCTCCCCAGTCATGTGGAACTAAGTCAATTAAATTTCTTTTCTTTATAAATTACCCATTCTCGGGAAGTTCTTTATAACAGTGTGAGAATGAACTAATACAGAAAGACAGAAAGGAAGGTAGGAAGGAAGGAAGGAAGGAACGAAGGAAAGAAGGAAGGAAAAGAGAAAGAGAGAAAGAAAAGAAAAAGAAAGAGAGAAAGAAGAAAGAGAAAGAAAAGAAAGAAAAAAGAAAGAAAGAAGGAAGGAAAGAAAGAAAGAAAAAGAAGAAAGAAAGAAAGAAAGAAAGAAAGAAAGAAAGAAAGAAAGAAAGAAAGAAAGAAAGAAAGAAAGAAAGAAAGGAAGGAAGAGAGAGAAAGAAAATGAACAAAGGAAGTGGTTAGCAAATGTGATCATGTGATCAGGGAACTAAGAGAGTTTCATCTGCTGATGCTGCAGAACAGACTTGCTGCTTTCTTTTGCCTTCCTTTTAACTCCTTGTGATCTTCAAGGCAAACCAGGTTAGTCCTGCCACCATGAAACCTCTTGCTCGGCTTCTCTTCTTTCTCCTCCAGTTCCAGGAAGGTAAGTGAGTCAGGGGCTCCTCTCCTGTAGCTTGACCTCTCTACATGGGCACAGCCCAGCCAGGCCTTTCCAGAACTGAGGACCTCATGTTAGGGAGATTGGGGGACAAGCAGATAGAAGAGGTTGAGAGGCTCTAGGACATAGGAAAGACTGACTAGAGAGTGAATGAGGGCAAGGAGGAAGAGGAAAAGAGAAAAATCTAAGGTATATAGAACAATGACATTGTGAATATCAGAGTTGGAAGGAATCTGAAAGGCTCTGCATTTTATCTCCCTTGTTTTAAAAAGAAAGAGAAAAGGACTGGAGGAATCAACAGGCTTCCCCAAAGCTGCACATCTCAATAGAGGCAGGATCAGGACTAAAAGCAGGTGTCCCATCTGTCATCTGAGATCTTTATATCACATACCGTTGAGACACCAGAACTGCAGTGACATGGAACTCCAGTTCTGTGAGGCAGAAACATTTCAGAAAATAGGAAGTTGTGAGAATTGAAATCTCAAGGTGAAGAAAGAGGGACCAGGCAGGGCAGGGCTGGCCTCTGACTTCCTCAGTGGTCTCCATTCTGGTCTTCCAGGCCCAACAGCTCTCAGGGGAGCACAATCCGAGGGACAGGGATGAGTGATCCTAGCTGAACGGATCCCTGGAGTGATTCCTGGAGATCCCATCAGGAAGGAGACTTTGAGCATTGCCCACTTTGAGCTCCAGCACAGCACCACTGCTCATACATGTTTATGTCCAATGTTCTTGTGAGCCCTAACATAGGGGAGCTATGACTGACTGGGAGACTTGGGAGGAGGGACAATTGTCAGGGACTTTCTGTAGCCTTTTCCTTCTGTGTTTACAGGGAATCTAGTTTCACAAACCAGCTCAACCCCATTGATGGTGAATGGGGTTCTGGGGGAGTCAGTAACTCTTCCCCTGGAGTTTCCTGCAGCAGAGAAGATCAAGTCCATTACTTGGCTTTACAATGGAACATCTATTGCCTTCATAGAACCCTCTGAAACCAAAAGTCCACAAATCCACGTGACTAACCTGAAACGGGGAAAGCGACTGAACTTCACCCAGTCCTACTCCCTGCAACTCAGCAACCCGGAGATGGAAGACACAGGCTCTTACAGTGCCCAGATGTCTTCAGGGACCACTGTAAAAGTGTCCAGTTACGCTCTGAGGATATTCAGTGAGTAAGGGTGTAGAGGACCAGGTCCCTACTGGTAAGGGTGAGTGGGCCACCCACCAAGCCTGGTGGGCTGTATGACCCTTGGTAAAGGCCTTCTCCCAGTTTCACTCTTTTTGTCAGTCCAGAACCTTTCCTAGGTAGATTCTTTTTTCTTTTCTCTCCTTATTCTTTTTTTGTCCTTCTTCAGTCTGGCAGCCCCGGGCTGTGGTTGTGGCTGATTAAAAAACATACAACTTGCCCCTTCTTTGTGCTCAGGAGTTGGAAATGAGAGTCAGAGATCTTTCCACTGAAGGGGTCTAGATTTCTTGCTGGGTTCTTACTCCTTGATAACCTGAATCTTCTCCTCCTAGGGTGGCCTAGAAAGGTCTTTAATTGCTATTTGTATCATTTAAAACTATTGTTTCAAGCAGAGCGGCTGCCAAGGCCTGATGTTAGAGTGGAGTCTATCATCTCTGAGAATGGGATCTGTAATGCCATCTTGAGGTGTTCTGTGGAGGAAGGAGGAGAGACCACCACGTATGAGTGGACATCAGTGGGACCAGGGGCTGCTGTGTCCCATGTGGGGTCCATCCTCAATGGCTCCTGGAGCCTTCATGATCTGGACAGGAGCTACACTTGCACAGCTCTGAATCCTGCTAGCAACAGCAACTCCACTCCTATCCGTGCTGCGCAGCTTTGTGCAGGTAACAGGCCCCTTCTGGTCACTCTAGCACCCTTAGGAAATGTTTTGAGGCGAGGGCATGGCAGCCCTTGTCACCTGCCAACAGCCCCATTCCACTTGCACACATATGCTCTGTCCTCTCTCATTCTACTTTCTCTCTTTCAGGTTCCAAGGCAGCTGAAGGCACCTATTGCCCAGTGAAATGGATTTTCCTGGGGAAGGGGCTTCTTCTCCTTGTGTTCCTTGGGGTCCTAGGAACTTGGTATATCCAGACACAGGTGCTCAGCAAACGCCTGAGGCCTAACTCAGGGTGATAAGAGGCCACCAGTACCCCAAGAGAGCCAGGCTGTGCCCAGCTGAAACCATTGCTTTTCTGTGGCTAAATTTCATTTATTGACCTGCACTCTTTTCAAGGTGAAGTACTACGGATTGTCAAAGGCCATTGGGATAAGAATTTTTTATTTTGTCATGTCCGCGCCCATGTACATGCTCATTTTTTTTTTAAGAAAGAAGAAGTTTGGTCAAGAAGAGATAAAATAACTGCATGAACACCATATGCTACCTATTCTAAGCATATTTTTTCACCACAATTTAAGGTTTCTGAAATCAAGTCATAATATAAATGTATACAGCTAAAAGGAATAGGGTGTTTTTCTCCTGAAATATCATTATTTAAATGATCTGCTTTTAAAAATTCAATGTTGTCTTCTGTTGATGGGAATGCAAATTAGTATACTATTATGGAAAAACAGCATGAAGATTCCTAAAAGAATTAAAAATAAAACTAGCATTTGATCCAGCAATCCTACTACTGGGCATATATCCAAGGAAAATTACATGTTGAAGAGATATCTGCACTCCCATGTTCATTGCAGCATTATTCACAATAGCCAAGATACGGAAACAACCTAAGTGTCCATCAGTGGATGAATGGATATAGAAAATGTGGTATATATACACAATGGAACACTATTCGGCTTTTATTTACTTACTTTTTTTTTTTGAGACAGAGTCTCACTCTGTTGCCCAGACTGGAGTGAAGTGATGTGATCTCTGCTCATTGCAACCCCCACCTCCTGGGTTCAAGCGATTCTCCTGCCGCAGCCTCCCAAGTAGCTGGGATCACACGTAGGCTAATTTTTGTATTTTTAGTAGAGTTGGAGTTTCGCCATGTTGGCCAAGCTGGTCTTGAACTCCTGACCTCAAGTGATTTGCCTGCCTCGGCCTCCCAAAGTGCTGGGATTACTGGCATCAGCCACTGCATCTGGCCAGCTTTTAAAAAGAAGAAAACCTGTCATTTGCAATAACATAGGTGGACCTGGAAAACATTATGTCAAGTGAAATAAGCCAGGCACAGAAAGATAAATACCACATAATCTCACTCATAGGTGGAATCTAAAACAGTTGAACTCATAGAAGTAGAGAGTAGAATAGTGGTTAGCAGGGGCTGGGGTAGTTGGGTAGGATGGTGGGGACATGTTGGTCAAAGGATACACAATTTCAATTAAGAAGAAGCTCAAAAAATCTGTTGTACAATATGGTCACTATAGGTTAATAACATATTTTAACTTAAATAAAAATTTAAAATATCTTAAGAAACAATACAAATCTGTTCAATATTTATTAGAAATAGATAGTTGACACTATTTCATAAAATAGCACTTAACTGCTTTTAAAAGGCAGTAAGGAGCCCCAATAGATGCAAAAATACTCAGAATCTGCTAATCCAATCCTAGCATTAGGAAATTCATCAAAATTTAAATTTTTAACATAAATATCAAGTGAAGGCCAAGTGTGGCAGCTCACTCCTGTAATCCCAGCACTTTGGGAGGTCGAGGCAGGTGGATCATCTGAGGTTGGGAGTTTGAGACCAGCTTGGCCAACATGGCGAAATGCTGTCTCTACTAAAAATACAAAAATTAGCTGGGCATGGTGGTGCACACCCATGATCCCAGCTACTTGGGAGGCTGAGGCACAAGAATCGCTTGAAACTGGGAGCTGGAGGTTACAGTGAACTGATATTGTGCCACTGCACTCCAGCCTAGGCGACAGAGTGAGATTCCATGTCAAAAAATAATAATAATAATAATAGAAAAGAAACATTTAAATCAATGTAGTCAATATTAACAAATTTTTAAGTTTATTGTAAAGAGATCTGTAGGTAGAAAGCAAGACGAAGTACTTTAATACTTTCTTACTAGCTGGTGACGTTGGGCTACATGTAAAATTGAAGTTAAATAATATTCTGGGTAGAGTGGCTCACACCTGCAATCCCAGCACTTTGGGAGGCCGAGGCAGGTGGATCACTTGAGCCCAATAGTTCGAGACCAGCCGGGGCAACATGGCAAAACCTTGGCTCTATAAAAAATACAAAAATTAGTTGGGTATGGTGGCACTAGTGCCAGCTACTTGGGAGGCTCAATTAAGCCCAGGAAGTCAAGGCTGCAGTGAGCTGTGATCATGCCACTGCACTCCAGCCTGGGTGACAGAGTGAGACCTTGTCTCAAAAAAGAAACAAAAATATTGGTGTTGCGTATGGTTTTGACAGCTTATCTATTCAATAAATGTTAATAAATTTTTTTGTTGTGAATAAAATTAAGTAAAATAAATGTGAAGTCTTTGTTTAAGTTAAATCAACCAAGCCCACCCTTAGAAAAAAAAAAATCAAATCCCATTTTGGTTTGCCAGTTATTTAAGAGAGATTTATCATCTGCCTTCTACATTTAATTTAATTTAATTAATTAATTTATTTGAGACAGAGTCTTGCCCTGTCACTCAGGCTGGAGTTCAGTGGTGTGATCTCGGCTCACTGCAGCCTCTGCCTCTGAGGTTCAAGAAATTCTCCTGTCTCAGCATCCTAAGTAGCTGGGATTACAGGTGCCCACCACTGTGCCCTGCTAATTCTTGTATTTTGTGTAGAGATGGGGTTTCACCATGTTGGTTTGGCTGGTCTTGAACTCCTGGCCTCAGGTTATCCACTCGCCTTGGACTTCCAAAGCGCTGGGATTACAAGTGTGAGCCACCATGCCCGGCCTGCCTTATAAATTTTAAAAATTTGTGAAAAGAAAGAGATTAATTTGTAAAAAGGTAAGTTAAGCTTAACTACCAAATTTTTTTTTCCAAAAAAGTTTGGCTATAAAGTAACTATTAGTTTTAAATAGGGTGAAGAACTACTCTTGCCCATCAGATACATTGTAATATACCTTATTAACATCTTATATAGTAGAAATTCATTATAAGACTTTAAGGCCCACTTGGATAAGGTAAAAAAATCAAACACATTTAAACAAAGGAAAAACTGAACTTTTCTCTATTTACACTAATGACTTAGATTACAGTTATCCTTTTTAGGACGGAGAACCACACAAAAAGTACACTAATAAGTCAGCCAAAATAAGCAGCTTATAGAAAACTAGCATTCTCTACTAAACAACATTGACTGTCATCTACAACTTACTGATAATGTAAGCCATTGATTTAGTAATTTTTATGTAGGGTTTCCTTGAGGCTTAAAAATTATTTTAAGCGTTCCTCTGGGATAAGGAGATTGAGAAATGTTAGGGAGAGTCTAGTTATGAGTAGACTCTCCCTAACACAAAAATCACAACAGTAATTAGAGCAGGAAAAAGTTAATATATGTTATTATTAAATAATAAAAGATGGTTAACTAAAAGATTTAAAAGAGGATTCTACAAAATACAGGAACGGCAAATACAGGAAACTGCTACCAACCATAGGGTTAAGGGAGAAAATATCTAAGGAGGAAACTAAGAATTTGGAAGAGAAGGCTGAGTGTGGTGGCTCGCTCCTATAATCCCAGCACTTTGGGAGGCTGAGGCAGGCGGATCACGAGGTCAAGAGATCAAGACCATCCTGGCCAACATGGTGAAACCCTGTCTCTACCGAAAATACAAAAATTAGCTGGGTGTGGTGGCAGTGTGCACCTGTAGTCCCAGCTATTCGGGAGGCTGAGGCAGGAGACTTGCTCGAAACCGGGAGGTGGAGTGCAGTGAGCCGAGATCGAGCCACTGCACTCCAGCCTGGCGCCTGGCAAGGGTAAGACTCAGTCTCAAAAAAAAAAAAAAAGAATTTGGAAGAGGATACTCATTCCATAAGGCCAAGATTCAGACCTTGTTAGAGTGTGGCTGCAGCCCCGCCTGTTAGGCAACAGAAAGTTTGCTGGAGTGGGCTAGGATGCTAACATCCTCTGCTAAGAACTGAAGGCCAGGCTTTGGAATTGCCCTGCCACCATCTGGAGAGATGGCTGAATGCTTTAGTAAGAGAAGAACAAGATTTTGGCGGGGGCAGGAGAAAGAAGAGGTTTTCCTTGCCCTTTGCTCAGTCTTATAACATTAAAGGATTTTTTAAAATTTTGTTGCTCTTCCTCATGAGGATTGGGATGTGGGATAGCTAGAATACTAATCTATCCTTTACCATGGCACACCTATTTTTTTTTTTTTTTGCCAAAATCTTACCAATGCTCTCTATATTATAACACAGCTCCAGCACAACGAAAAAAATAAAAATACATCTCTCTCTGTCTATCCCTCTCCAAAAGAATAAATACAATATAAAAATCCATTAAAGGATAAATAACATTTACAATAAATATACAATATAAAATACAATAAACATACAAATATAGATATACAATAGGATATTATAATAGAACATAATAATTTAGCAAGTAATTTAGTATTTCATCACACATGAGCCCATGAAACAAAAAGGATTTAATGGAAACCTGCCCAGGTTGTAAGAACTAGAACAATAATTCATAAGTAGAACAGGAAATGTTCAGAGGAAAAGCTGTTGGCATTTGAAAGAATAATGCAGCTCTTAATGCGAATTAATAATGAATACAGTTAGTTTGTGACATCACGTAAAATAGTGACAAGTGATGGTTTAAAAACAATCTGATTTTATATATCTTGTTTGTAATTTCCATTGTTTCAGGATATGGAGTAAAAACGATGTTTTTGAATCTAGAGACAATTCTCAATTATCTATAATCATGCAGTTTCTGGATTACCAAGGTCTTTAAATTTTCCTTGGTTTTGCTGACCATCTTTTCACTGTTTATTATGACTCTCACCAGAAGGTGGAGAACAAAGCAAAGAGTCTGTGAAGTCCGCAAGACTCAAACGTCGCCATCTGTGAAAGTGGCTTTTCTTAGCATTAGTTGGTGCTGGGAGAGAAAGGGAGGAACAGAATATGTTGAAATAAATGCCCTGCTCTGCCTAGTCCCCTTTTCTTTTGCCTCTTCTTCCCCCACCACCTTTGCCTCTCCTTCGTCCTTCCCGTCTTTCATCCTTTAGTTCCCTTCTATTCTACCAGAAACAATCTTGGTCCAGGATTGAGAATTAGAAAAAAAAACAGCTGAAGACTTCCCTACCTAGAAGGAGGAAAAGGTCCCAGGTTCTGTAGTGGGTGAGCTGTGGGCCTGGGTTCTTTCTTCAGATGTTACAGATGCTTCTGCTTGGTCTGGGGAGGAGCAATGCAGCAAACCAAGAATGTGGAGCTACAAAGAAAAAAAGAGGCATTACGTAGGAGAAAACAAGTGTTGAGTATTGAAAAACTATCCATCATCCTGCTGTACCAGTGAAGACTCCAGACTGCAGCAACAGTTCTACACTTGAGACTTCCTTTAAATTTAGAAAAGTACAGACTAGTGTTCCAGAGGGAATCTTAGGGCTTATCTTGGAGCTGAGACGCTAGGTGGAGACTGCCAATCACCGCACCCAACCCTCCAGCTACATTTTCTGTCGCATATGTCTCACTTGTGTAGGAAACTCTCATCTCAGTCAGAGGGTGATAGGAGGAGATGAAATAAAGCCCCGAATCTTGACCCTGACTCATAAACAGATTGAACCTTTCTTGGGGATCTTAATTTGTTCTCATGAGGCCTCAGCAATGGGCCAAACACCTTTAATCTTGTAAGGTAGGTGTGTTTGGCTCACATCAGTTTCTCTGTTCTCTACCCTCCTCAGTTCTATTTCTAATTGTCTTTCCTCCTTAAAACATAATGCCCAGGCTGGGCCCGGTGGCTCATGCCTGTAATCCCAGCACTTGGGGAGGCTGAGGTGGGCGGATCACAAGGTCAGGAGATCGAGACCATGCTGGCTAACAGAGTGAAACCCTGTCTCTACTAAAAATACAAAACATTAGCTGGGCGTGGTGGCAGGTGCCTGTAGTCCCAGCTACTCAGGAGGCTGGAGCAGGAGACTCTCTTGAACCTGGGAGGCGGAGGTGGCAGTGAGCTGGGATTGCTGCACTCCAGCCTGAGCAACAGAGCGAGACTCCGTCTCAAAAAA
>NW_016107856.1:1535023-1544518 GCF_001604975.1 Cebus imitator
AAAAAAAAAAAAAAAAAAGGAGACATAATGCCGTTTGTTAAAGTCTATCTTCTGGTTTTTCCATTTATCCCTCTTGGTTGCCATCCCCTCTTCAGCCACTAGCCTCCTGTTTCTTCCTGAAAAATAGATGACCATTTAACAAGCACTTGTTAAAAGCTTAATATGTTCCAGACACTATTCCAGGCACTGGAAATACGGTGGTGAAAAAATCAAAATCAAACTTGTCCTTATTTTAGACAGGGGAATCCAATTTTAAAAATGAAATATATATTACGTCCAAGGTGATACAGAGAGAAATGAAAGCAAAGTAAGGGGTACAAGGAACCCCAGGGAAGTAGGGAATGGCTAATTTATATAAATGTGATCAAGAAGAGCTTCATTAATTAACGACATTTAGGAAGACACTTGAAAGAAATGAAAAGTTGGCTGGGCACTGTGGCTCATGCCTATAATCCCAGCACTTTGGGAGGCCAAAGTGGGCAGATCACCTGAGGTCAGGAGTTCAAGACCAGCCTGGCCAATGTGGTGAAACCCAAGCTCTACTAAAAATACAAAAATTTGCTGAGCATGTTGGAGGGCACCTATAATCCTGGCTACTAGGGAGGCTGAGGCTTTAACCTGGGAGGCGGAGGTTGCAGTGAACCAAGATCACGTCATTGCACTCCAGCCTGGGCGACAGGGCCAGACTCTGCCTCAAAAAAAAAAAAAGAAAAGAAGAGAAAAAAGAAAAGAAAAGAAATGAAAAGTGAGTCATGTAGCTATCTGAGGAAAGACTGACTATGCCAGGCAGAGGAAACAGCAAGTTTCCTTTTGAGGAAGGTATCTACCTGATGTGTTAGAAGAACAGCTGGTGTGTCGGGACCAGAGTGGATGGGGGGATAAAGGGAGGACATGAGGTTGGAGTGGTCGCGGGATCTAAATCATGGACGGCTTTATCATCCATTTTGTGGAGGTCGAGTTTAACTCTGGGAGAGATGGTGGGTTTGGAGCAAAGCCATGACTTAGCCTGACTTCTGCTCTCATTGGATCACTATGGCTACAGTGTTGAGAATGGACCGCAGGTGAGCAGGAGCTGAAGCAAGGAGACTGGCTAGGAGGTTATTTCAATCATTGAGGCAGGAGGTGATGGAGGCTAAGAACAGACTAGCTGCTGGGAAGGTGGTTAAAAAAAAGGTGTTGGAGACTGAGTATATGTTGAAAATGGAGGAAAGAGAAGAATCAAGAATGACTCCAGGGGCTGGGCATGGTGGCTTATGCCTGTAACTCCAGCATTTTGGGCAGCAGAGGTGGGTGGATCACCTGAGGTCAGGATTTCGAGACCAGCCTGACCAATATGGTGAAACCCTGTCTCTATTAAGAATACAAAAATTAGCTGGGTGTGGTGGTGAGCACACCTATAGTCCCCACTACTTGGGAGGCTGAGACAGGAGAACTGCTCGAACCCTGGATGGGGAGGTTGCAGTGGGCTGAGATTCTGCCACTGCCCTTCAGCCTGGGCGACAGTGTGAGACTACGTTAAAAAAAAAAAAAAGAAGAAGAATGACCTCAGAGTTTTTGGCTTGAGCATCTGGAAGAACAGAGTTTCCATGAACTGATCTGGGGAAGAAATGTGGAGGAAGAAATTTGGGGAGGAAGATCAGGAGTATAGTTTTATATATACATATATACCAAGATTGACATACTGATAAAATGCTAATTTGACATTTCCCACTCAAAATTACAGGACAAACAGTTCCTGCAGGCAGCTGACAAGAGCTAACATCGAGACATTCCCCCCTCCCTGCAGCCTCTTCCCTAATAGTGTATCAAGTACAGAACTGCTTGCTTAACATTGAGTAAGAGCCAACTTCAAATCAAGCTTCCATGTAGATATATGCTGTTCAATTTAAACTCTCCTCTCCAACACATTGCCCACTGGAGTTATTCCCTCTTTCAACCCCCATATGCTCTCCCTCTCCTCTTCCAATGATGCTATGTTGCCACCTGAATGAGAAAGTTTGAAGTCATCCAGCATTTTTCAGTTCATCAGATCACACATTCCCACGTTATCCTCTAGAACTCTCTCCAATCTCAAATGATGAGCCTTCTCTTTTGCTCAAAGCAAAGTCCTTTACTTGTGTTGTTTTTTCCTTAATCTTGTCTGTCTCCCCTACTAGACTATGAGTTCCTTGCCCAGGAAACTCTAGTAGTTCTTTATAAAAATACAGTGAAATAATAAATAAGCGAATAATAAATAAATGAACGAATGGTTTTAAGCTACCGATCTTTTCCAGTTTCCTGGATTTGGGGCCCCTCGATCCCCTCCCTAGAATCATCAATCTCTCTGGGCTAAAGAGATGAAGTCCAGACTGATTTTAGTTAGTGGCTTATGGAATACATCTTTTTACTATTTAGACCTACCTGTATCATTAAGCACCTACTTTTCAGGCAAGAGCTAGCTGGAGATAAGATCTTTTGTTTATGACTTCTCTACTTCCACTGCCTTTGTCTCTACAGGAAAACAATAATACCACGTTGATATTTTTGAAACTCTTTTCACACATATTACCTTGTTGTATCCTGACGGAAATAAGAGTTCTAAATGCACAACTAACCACTGTTATATCTAAATTGCTTTTATTTTCTATCCCTTCAATTTATTCTTTTGGGCTTTTGATCTCAATGTAGTTTGAAGAAAAAGCCTTCTCTATTAAATTGTGCTGTGCTTTTTTGGGGACGTTAACTGCAAAGGGTTATATGGAGTTGTAGATGGGGAACAATCATTCTGTACAGTTTCTATAGCTATTGTTTATTGAAGGGCCCTTACAATGTAACACCTCGCAATAAATGAGCTACAAATTTAGTTTCCTCATTTTCACAAAACAATGTCTCCTTTTTGATCATATATTAGTCTTTTTCTCCTCAAGTCGCTCTATCCCTCCTCAAGCTGATACTATAGTTCCTACTTCAGGTGACCTGCCTAGTTCTCTTGTGACATTTGGCCAAAGAGAAAGGTTCCTGGGATCAGACTCAGCATCAGACCCAATAGGAAAGTCAATTATCCCTCTTAACCACTCCTGGAAAAAAAAAAAAAGCCTCCCTATCCCTCTGTAACTTTGAATTTGGGGGGATATTTTCTGCAGGAATTTGAAAACTGGCACTAGGCCCTTAGGGACGCTGATGTCACCTGAGTAACAAGGAAAGGAACCAATGTGCTAAACTCTGAAGTCCTCCCAGCCTTCTTAAGTCATCAGCAGCTCCCAGATCATTAAAATTTCTTTTCTTTCCTTTTTTTTTGAGACAGAGTCTCTGTTGCCCGAGCTGGAGTGCAATGGCACAATCTTGGCCCGTTGCAGCCTCCGCCTCCTAGGTTCAAGCTATTCTCCTGCCTCAGCCTTCCAAGTAGCTGGGATCACAGTCACCTGCCACCATGGCCATGGCGTTTTAAACTGTCATGGTGCTGATGGGAGTTTCCTTTAGTATGTTAATGCATTATAATTAGCATCTAATGAGTAGTAAGGATGACCATTAGATTCATCACCATCTTGGTTTTGGTGGGTTTTGGCCAGCTTCCTTACTGAAACACGTTTTATCAGCAAGGTCTTTGTGACTTGTATCTTATGCTGACTTCCTAACTCATCTTGTGACTTAGAATGCCTAACCTCCTGGGAATGCAGCCAAGTAGATCTCAGCCTTATTTTACCCAGCTCCTATGCAAGATAGAGTTGCTCTTGTTTGAATACCTCTGACAGTCTGATGAGACCTTATGGTTTGTAGGCTGTGACTCTTAACAGCCCTTAGGTAAGAATTTGGGGCCTGGTGTGGTGGCTCATGCCTGTAATCCCAGCACTTTGGGAGGCAGAGGCAGGCAGATCACCTGAGGTCAGGAGTTCAAGACCAGCCTGGCTAAGGTGGTGAAACCCTGTTTCTACTAAAAATACAAAAACATAGCCTGGCATGGTGGCGCACGCCTGTAGTCCCAGCTACTTGAGAGGCTGAGGCAAGAGAATCACTTGAACTCAGGAGGTGGATGTTGCAGTGAGCCAAGATCTCGCCACTGCACGCCAGCCTGGGATAGAGCAGACTCCATCTCATAAATAAATAAATAAAATAAAAATAGAAAAAAAATTAGCTAGGCATGTGGGCAGGAGCATGTAATCCCAGCTACTAGGGATGCTGAGGCAGGAGAATCACTTGAACCTGGGAGGCGGAGGTTGCATTGAGCCGAGATCATGCCATTGCACTGGGCAACAAGAGCGAAACTCCATCTCAAAAAAAAAAAAAAAAAAAAAAAAAAAAAAAGAAAGAAAAAAAGAATTTGAGCAAGAGAGAAGACAGGTTAGAGCTTAGTCCTCAACCTCTCCTCAAACTCTCCACTTAGCACTATATAAACCATCTCATCTTGTTGGGAACTCACACAAAAACTGAGGAAAATAAGTTATGGCCACATAATCAGAATAGAGCTTGAAATAGAAAAAGTTGAATGAAAAGTAAAGAAGGCTACATTTATTACACAACCTAGTTTGTGAATTAAGATGTCTATTTGTTGTTCAATAAACGGGTTTGCTGAATGAATAAAATAACTGAACAAATAAATGAAAATTAAAAATTTGAAACAGATCCATGTTTGCCCAGGGTGAATGTTTTTGATGAGGGAGCCATAGGCAAGGTGGATTATGATAAGAAGATATAAACTCACCAGGCGTGGTGGTTCAGGCCTGTAATCCCAGCAGTTTGCTACTAAAGATACAAAAAAAAGAAAAAGAAAAAAAAAATTAGCTGGGTGTGGTGGTGTGCGCCTAAAACCCCAGCTGCTCCGGAGGCTGAGGAGGATAATCCCTCGAACCCGGGAGGCAGAGGAGATGGCGCCATTGCAATCCAGCCTGAGCAACAGGGTGAGACTCAGTCTCAAAAAAAAAGAAAAAAATGAGTTAAACTTTGTAAAATATTTGAAGAGATTTATTCTGAGCCAAATATGAGTGGCCATGGCCTGTGACACAACCCTCAGGATATCCTGAGAACATGTGCCCAAGGTGGCTGGGGTGCAGCTTGGTTTTACACATTTTGGGGAGACATTAGTCTCCAATCAAATACATTTAATAAATACATTGATTTGGCCCAGAAAGATGGGACAACTCGAAGCGGGGGTTGTGGGAGGGAGAAATGTGTCCTTCCAGGTTATAGGTAGACTTGAAATTTTTCTAATTAGCAACTGGTTGAAAGAGTTATCAAAATAAAGGAATGTCTGGGTTGCCATTAGAGCTTGTGAAGACCAAAGTTTTACTCATGCAGATGAACCCTCCAGGTAGCAGGCTTCTGAGAAAAATACATTGTAAATGTTTCACTGATATTAACCAGAGAAGTATAACTAGATGAGTCCGACCCCTACTTCCAGTCATGGCCTAAACCAGTCGTTCAGAGTTTTAGAGTGCCCTGGCCGAGGAGAAAGTCCATTCTGATGGTTGGGAGCCTCGGAATTTTATTTTTGGTTTATAACTAAAATAGAAGCACAAAGGTCTAGGGATCCAGAATCATGGTTTTTGGTGACCATGGACCAGGAGGTGATGGTATACTTTTGTACTTAGGGTGTTTTCCTTGGGCTCCTCTCTATGAGAAATGTAGGCGGGGTTTTATTTTTCTGGGTTCCTAGTGGTGAAGTGAGGTGCCTCAAAAGAAAAAGGACCAGTTTTGGCTTCAGGTATCCTATCCGTGAAAGCAGTTAATACTGGGCCTGGAATGGTAGATACTCAGTAATTAATAGGTTACTTCTTACTCTGGGTCCTTTTCTCCAAACCTAATTCGTCTAATCACTTCTAGTCCCCGCCCCTTCTGAGCTCCCTCCTTCGGCCTGTGTGATAGGCTCTTCCTCGGTTTCCGGCTTCTCGGACTCGAGGTCACTACGGCTTCCGGTGTCATGGCGGCTTGAAGTCCCAGGAGTCGGTGAGGCGGCTGCAGGTCCTCCCCTGCGGAGCCGCTGGTCCGGCTAGCGGGGATGTGACCGCGGGCTCTGCCGGCCTGCCTCAGGCGTCGCGTCAGCTCCCGTGTACTTGCCCTCAGCCGACACCGATGGCGGGATCCGGCTGTGCCTGGGGCGCGGAGCCGCCGCGTTTTCTGGAAGCCTTTGGGCGGCTGTGGCAGGTACAGAGCCGTCTGGGTAGCGGCTCCTCCGCCTCGGTGTATCGGGTGCGCTGCTGCGGCAACCCTGGCTCGCCCCCCGGCGCCCTCAAGCAGTTCTTGCCGCCAGGAACCACCGGGGCTGCGGCCTCGGCCGCCGAGTATGGTTTCCGCAAAGAGAGAGCGGCGTTGGAGCAGTTGCAGGGTCACAGGAACATCGGTAATTGCCGCTGTCTCCTTTCTCTTCTTGCCCAGGTCACAGTCCGAGCACACTCTTCCTCTCGCTGTGTGGCGTTCGGTCTTCCTCCCCTTCTGCAGGAGAAGCGGGTCTAGCCCTCTATCACCTGATCCAGGCCCCTTTCCCCTTTCACGTTATTACTGTCTGCAGTGTAGTGGAGTTGGTGGTCTGCTTTGCTCAGTGTCACATAGATGCTCAGTAAATTCTACCTTGCTTCTAGTCTCTTCAGAGAATGCCGCATTCATTAGCATACAGAAATATCTTTTCTAGTGAGAGGAGGCACGTCTTTGCTAGATTGTCGTGTCTTGTGTGGAAATTTTTGAATATTTGCATACCAGTAGAAAATGGAAACTATGTCTAGGGCTTGTGACATCAATGCTAGTAACTCATACAGCTTACCTGGTATGTATTTATTATGGATTTGGAGGAAATGATTCACTGTTCCATGGGAGCCCTTATAGAAGTGTGAAATTTAGGAACGCTGTACCTTTGCTCTTGTGAGACTGTTTCATGACTCAGATATTCAGAATGTAAGATATGTAATGATCGCTGATGATTGATCTGTGAAAAGTCTTCATTTTCATTACAGGACAGAGAGCTTATCATTAGTTATAGCTTTCGTTATTAAAGTCTTCTTTCTTAGCATGTGTGATGCATATTTAATTTGAAGAGTGATTTTTTTAATAATACCATTTTGGAGAAGAATTACTTAACACTAGCGCTACATTTTTTTAGTTTACTAGTCTATCACTATAACCTTGGTATTGAAGAGGAAAAATTTTTTGTAAGCCTAAGGACTTGCTGAATCTCTGCAAGATTAGTTAAAATTTCATCTGGAAAGTCTCAGTCTCTTCATTAGTATTTAGATTATAGAGAGCTGTTTATTTTTCCGGTTTTTTTTTTTTTTTTTTTTTTTTTTTTTTTTTTTTTTTTTTCTTTTTTTTTTTTTGGTTTGTTGGTTGGTTTCTTTGTTTGTTTTTTGAGACAAATTCTCATTCTATCATCCAGGCTGGAGTACAATGGTGAGATCACAGTTCACTGCAGCCTCCAATTCCTGGGCTAAAGCCATCCTCCTGCCTTAGCCTCCCAGGTAGCTGGGACTACAGGCACCTGGCACCATGCCTGGCTAATTTTTTGTAGAGAGGAGGTCCCCCTTTGTTACCCAGGCTGGCCTCGGAACTTCTGGGCTCAAGCAGTCCTGCCTTGGTCTCCCGGAATGCTGGGATCACGGGCATGAGCCACCGTGACAGGCCTATACTGCTATTTTGGATCAAGAAGCAATCTTTAGTTTGGTTTTTGTACATTGTGACATTCCTTTTAAAAGAGTTACTTTATATTTGGATTCTTACTTTTTAAAATTTCCTTTTTTTTTTTTTAAAGGACCTCATGATGCAACAATATTATTTATTTATATTTTGGATTTTTACTTTTAATCATTTTCACTTGGCACTCGAAGTTCATGTTCACCCACCACTGAGTACTTGGTGAAATGCAAATAATTGTACCATGTTTAGTATCTGTGAATGGTAATCAGCTATTGTAGGCTGTCTCATCTTGTTTTATTAAAATAACCCAATTGCCCAAAGATCTTATCCATGGGAAAAATAAATTACAGTGGAAGCTTGTTCATCAAAGTTGTCCTTATCTAGACTCTCTCAAATTTGTATTGCAGTTACCTACTTTAATAGTGACTTACTCTAAGTCTGATTCTTAAAGTATTATAATTTCTTTTCCTAGTGACTTTGTATGGAGTGTTTACAATCCACTTTTCTCCAAATGTGCCATCACGCTGTCTGTTGCTTGAACTCCTGGATGTCAGTGTTTCGGAATTGCTCTTATATTCCAGTCACCAGGGTTGTTCCATGTGGATGATACAGCATTGTGCCCGAGATGTTCTGGAGGCCCTTGCTTTTCTTCATCATGAGGGCTATGTCCATGCGGACCTCAAACCACGTAACATATTGTGGAGTGCAGAGAATGAATGTTTTAAACTCATTGACTTTGGACTTAGCTTCAAAGAAGGCAATCAGGTAAGAAATAAGAAATAACCTTTACTTTACTCTCGCAGTTGTAGTCGAAGCCAAGTGTTTTCAAATGACAAGGGTAATTTAGTAGGGACTTATACGTCATTTTTATCTAAAATACTGAAATGCCAGGGGATGCAGCAAATCAAAAGAATTTCAGTGCCACCATTTAAAAAAAGGACATAATGTTTGGGTCAAGTAGGAGGAGCCAGTGAAGAAGGAGAGCTCTGGCATTATTAAAAGTACTTAACCTACATAGAATGCTATTTTAAATTTTATGAACGTTTGGCTAATTGCTGAGTTACTGTTCCTGACCTCTTCAGTGTTGGGGCTGTATCATATGGCAGAATGCATATGATAGTTCTGGCAAATCCTCCATTCTCCATCGTTTATTGTTCTTTGCAGAGTGTCCTTATTATCAGCAGTGCCTAATAGGTAAGAGACAATCCAAAGAAGACTTCTTTATGAGCACTGTATGGAAATGTACAGCTTGCCTCTGAGAACTGCCCCCAGTTAATGAATCAAAGAATATGATAACCAAGGGCTAAAAATTTTTAGCATTTAGTTTGGCAGTGGATTTACTGTACTCTTAGGGAAATAAACACACTGTAGAGATGGATAGAAAGGGAGCAGCTTTTTTGTTGGTTGTAATATTTATTTATCTTCTTTAGGATGTAAAGTATATTCAGACAGACGGGTATCGGGCTCCAGAAGCAGAACTGCAGAATTGCTTGGCCCAGGCTGGCCTGCAGAGCGATACAGAATGTACCTCAGCTGTTGATCTGTGGAGCCTAGGAATCATTTTACTGGAAATGTTCTCAGGAATGAAACTGAAACATACAGTCAGATCTCAGGAATGGAAGGTAAATTTCACCAGTGCTTTACTTTGGGGTTCTTACTTTCAATTTAAGAGTATTCAATTTATGATGATTCTTATTTATTTATTTAATTTGAGACATGTTTCACTCTTTCGCTCAGGCTGGAGTGCAGTGGCACGATCTCAGCTCACTGCAGTCTCCGCCTTATGGTCTCAAGTGATTGTCCTGCCTCAGCCTCCTGAGTAGCGATATTATAGGCGCTCGTCACCGCACCTGGCTAATTTTTGTTTTTTTGTTTTTTTGTTTTTTTTTTTTTTTTTAA
>NW_016107856.1:1544803-1562081 GCF_001604975.1 Cebus imitator
GGCCTCCCAAAGTGCTGGGATTACAGGCGTGAGCCACCGCGCCCGGCTAATTTTTGTATTTTTAGTAGAGACAGGGTTTCACCATGTTGGCCAGGCTGGTCTCGGAACTCTTGACCTCGTGATCTGCCAAATCACGAGGCCAAAGTGGTGTGATTACAGGTGTGAGCCACTGTGCCTGGCCAATTTATGATGATTCTTGTCTAGAATTCTTGATTGCTATCTGTTGTCCATACTCCTGTTTTTCTATTTATGATACTTAAATGCCACTACCCACTCCTATGGCTATCAATGTGCTAGCGAGTGTTGCATTCATATTGTTCCTAGCCTATGCCTAGGCTTGGCATATAGTAAGTGCTTGATAAAAATGTTTGAATGAATACATTTTCCTAAAGAAGCAAAAGTGGTTTCTTTTGCTTAGTAACAGTTATATTGAGTTCTAAAGTGTTGCTAATACAATCATAGCTTATGAGTTAAGTGATAATTTTTATAGATTATCTTAACTGCTTTACAGTTTAAAAAATTATTTTTACTGGGCATGGTGGCTCACACCTGTAATCCCAGCACTTTTAGAGGCTGAGTTGGGAGGCTCACTTGAGACCAGGAATTTGAGACCAACCTAGGCAATGTAGTGAGACCCCAGTCTCTAGTAAAAAAAAATTATAAAAGATATTTTAATACTTGTTTAATATCAAAACCAATAATCATTCCAAAGCATTGTATTTATTAAACCTCAAAAAATTATCCAGGTGTGATGGCACACACCTGTAGTCCCAACTACTCAGGAGGCTGAAGCAGGAGGATCACTTAAACAGTAGCCTAAAGGATACTGATATTATCACAACATTAAAGCCCCACAATACCTTTGAAAACATACTGTAGTTAATTCCTAACTTAAAAACCCACAAAAAGTTCATTCAAATATTAGAGGTTTGGAACTGAGATATTAAGCAACAAGTTTTTGGTAGTAAGCAACAAGCATTTTTTTGAGCATCTAATACATACTGTATAGCTATCATAGCATACAGTTTTGTTTCTTTTAAACACCTAGTCACTGATTTCTGTTGTAGCATTTCCTGGAAGGGATACTTAATAGCCCAGTGTATGTACCTGATGCTTGTATGGGTAAAAATTGCTTTCTTGGGAGCAAAATCAGTATCATTCTTTATTATTGGTATCCCAGACAATTGAGAGTCTAAGTATTCTTAATTAGTGCTAATCCAAACACAGATCAGTTATTTGAGTGAGCTTTGACTATCTTTGTGTCTTTTGGACTATATCTGTTTGGCCTAGAGCTTATCAGAACTAGATCACATTCAAATTTATGTGAAATTCACACACATTTGATAGGGACAATGTGTAGTATTAGGATCTCCAATATATTCCTTTAGATAAAACATTATTTTTCTGTTTTATCACTTTCTGTGGGGGCAAAATTGCCAACTGATTATGAGCATAGGCCCTAAAGTCAAACTACTAGGGTTTGTATTTTGGCCTCCACAAAGATCTTACTAAGTTATTTATTTAGGTTCACTAAGCCATGGTTTGCTTTCTTTAATATGAGGATAATAATGGCATCTATCTCATAAAACTATTGAGATTAATAAATGATACTTTTAGCAAGCAGCTCATGGTAAGTATTTAATATATTTAACTAATAATGATAGTATCAATTCTTTTAACTCATATACACAGTTCTAAATTTTGAGTTAGCATAATATTCAAGGAGAAAATATATTCTCAAAGATTTAGAGAATGAATAGTATGACAGATAAGATGTTTTAATACTGCCTCGTATTCTCTTTGATAGTTTATTTCTGTCTGAAAACCAGTTCAAGACTCATCACAGAGATACCCTGAGTCACCTATTACACATTCATTTTTGCATTAAATCACATTCTTATGTGGTTGCTTTGGTATTAATTTTTTGTTCTTTCATCTAGTAGATGTTCATAGAGTGCTAGGTGCTGAAAATGGAGAAAAAATGTTCTTCTCGAGAAGCGTATAATTATGTATATTATTTCCTCTGTTGCTGGGCATGATGGCTCACGCTTATAATCCCAGCACTTTGAGAGGCAAAGGTGGGGAGATCACTTGAGCCCAAGAGTTTGAGAGCAGCCTGGGCAACATGATGAAACCCCATATCTACAAAAAATTAGCAGGGTGGGATGGCACACACCTGTATTTCCAGCTGAGCAGGAGGATCACTTATATCTGGGAGGCAGAGATTGCAGTGAGCTGAGATTGTGTCACTGCACAACCGCTTGGGTGGCAGAGCAAGACCCTGTCTCCAAAAAAAAAAAAAAAAAAAAAAGCTATTATAGGTTCTCAGAAGATAGTGTTATAGTGTTTCCTGTTGCATTTTACTCACTCAAATAGTGCTGTATGCCTAGTTCTCAATAAATAGAGACTGAATAACCAAAGGAAGACTTTTCTCCCTTTCTTAAGGCAAACAGTTCTGCTATTATTGATCACATATTTGCCAGTAAAGCAGTGGTGAATGCCGCAATTCCAGCCTATCACCTAAGAGACCTTATCAAAAGGTATGTTACATGCACTGTAAGCTTGCTTTGCATACATATACTGTGTGAAGTGGTATGTCTTTTTTTTTTCTGAACAGATTTATATTATTATTACTAGTTTGCTTGACCTAGGTGGGGGTTTTGTTCTTCTAGAAATAAGTCTGTGCAGGCTAGCTTCCTATAAGGAACATAAGTAATCAAATAGTTTTACCAAATTTATTTTCAAAGGAATGTTCTTTTGCTCACAGTATCAAATGGTAAGATAGCCCTGGCAGTTCTGTATACTTGATGGAAAGCTGATTTTTAAAAAGTCTTTATTAACTAAAGATTGAGTTTGCTTTTGCATTACTCCCCTCCCCCCCCCAAAAAAAGACCCAAAAACCATTTTAAATAATTATCTTTGACAATGGGGACAGATACAGTGTTTCTGATATCTGACTAGATCCAAATACAATAGATATTTTGAAAATACAAATATGTACAATCATGTCATTTAACAATAGGGTTCTGCTGTGAGAAATATGTCATTAGGTGATTTTGTCATGCTAACATCATAGAGTACTTACATAAATGTAAGTGATACAGACTTCTGCCCACACCTAGGCTGTCTGGTAGAGTCTGTTACTCTTAGGCTACAACCTATACAGCATGTTACTGTACCAAATACTATAGGCAACTGTAATACAATGGTAAGTGTGATTTGTCTAAACATAGAAAAGGTACAATAAAATTATAGTATAAAAGATTTAAAATGGCATACCTATATAGGGCACTTAACCATGAATGGAGATTGCAGGACTGGAGTTACTCTGGGTGATTCAGTGAGTGAGTGGTGAGTGAATATGAAGGCCTAGGACATTACTAATGACTAAGGGTAAACACTGTCTACTTGGCTGTCACTACATTTATTTTAAAATTTTTGTTTTCTTCTTTTTTGAGACAGAGTCTCACTTTATCACCCAAGCTGGAGTGCAGTGGCACAATCTTGGCTCACTGCCTTCCAGGTTCAAGCGATTCTTGTGCTTCAGTCTCCCAAATAGCTGGAATTACAGGTGCACACCACCATGCCCGGCTAATTTTTGTATTTTTAGTAGAGACGGGATTTTACCATGTTGACCAGTGGATCGTGAACTCCTGAACTCAAGTGATCCACCTGCCTCGGCCTCCCAAAGTGCTGGGATTGCAGGTGTGAGCCACCGTGTCTTACCATAATTTTTTTTCTCCTGTAATTAACCTTAGCTTAACTGTAACTTTTTTACTTTATAAATTTTAATTTTTCTTTACCTTATTTACTTTTAAAATTTTTTTCTTGAAAACTGAGACACAAGCACACCTTAGCCTAGACCTACACAGGATCAAATTATCAATATCATTGTCTTCCACTTCCACATACTATCCTACTGGAATGTCTACAGTGGCAATAACATGCATAGAGCTGCCGAGTCTCCTGTTGCCTTCTTCTGGAATACCTCACAAAGGACTGCCTGAGACTATTTTACAGTTAACTATTTTTTGGGGGGGGTACACTCTAAAATAACAATAAAAAATGTGTACAGTTATAAATACATAAGCCAGTAACATTACTATTTATTGTCATTATCAAATACAGTAGTTTTATTTACATCTATGTCCTATTACAACAAACACATTACTCACCTGCATTACCACAAGCATGTGAGTGATGTGTTACGATAGGACATTATAACTATGATGTCACTAAGTGATAAGAATTTTTCAGCCCAGTATAATTTTATGAGATCACTGTTGTATATATGGTCCATTGTTGACCAAAATGTCATTATGCAGTGCATGACTGTATTATTAAATAGTAGACTTTTCGGGTTTCTAGACTATGGATCAGAAGTAAGTAAAATAGTATGCTAGAAAAGTATGGATCCCTTGTTTGAGTCAGAATATTATAGTTTCCTTTGAATATTGGACCTATAAACCTTCAAACTAGTTTCATTAACATTTTACTTTGAAATAGTTATAGACTCACAGGACTTTGCAAAAATGTTACTGAGAGGTCCCTACCATTTACCCAGTTTCCCCCAGTGGTAACGTTTTACATAATTGTGGTATATACAGTATCGAAACCAATAAATTGAAACAGGTATAATCCGCAGGATTTATTCTGATTTCACTAATTTTTTTTTTTTTTAAGACGGGGTTTCACCATGTTGGTCAGGGTGGTCTTGAACTCCCGACCTCAGGTGATCCACCTGCCTTGGCCTGCAAAGTGCTTGGATTACAGGCGTGAGCCACTGCGCCCGGCCAATTTCACTAATTTTATGCATGGTTTATTTGTGTCTGTTTTTTTCATGTTAGTTTTAAATAGCTGTTAGCATCTGATTGATACGAGATATTATATATTGCGTTTTACATTGAAGAGATGGCAGTGAGAATTATAAAATGGATTGTAGCCTGAAAGTTAAATAATCTAAGTTCTAGTATTAACTTTGTTATTTGTTTTTTATTCTTTAAATAATAGTCCCCCCATCCATTTTACATGGATTATTAAATTTAGAAATTATAGAAAGAAGTGATGAGGAAAATAAAAATTATTAACCCATGTTCTAGTGTTAGCACTTTGGTATATTTCTTTCCACTGTTTTTCCGCATATTGTGTTATATATGCATGCAAGTCGCTTCAACCTTTTTTGTTGTTGATTAAAGCACAGATACTGAAAACACTAATTAAACAAAGGTGTAGCTTAATGAATCCGTAGGAACATTGTACCCACCTAATAACTACCGTGTACATCAAGAAATAAAACTTTCCAGGTACCCTGGAAGTCCTGTATGTGTCTCGTCCCAATCTCATACATTTTTCTTTCCTTGAGTGTCTTATATGTCACTGCCATGTGTTCCTGTTGAAAGTTTGATGACTCAGTAATTGCCTTTTCATTAAAAGTCACTTGGTCTTCCTGCCTGGCCAAGATGGTGAAACCCTGTCTATTCTAAAAATACAAAAAAATTAGCCGGGCGTGGTGGCGAATGCCTGTAATCCCAGCTACTCGGGAGGCTGAGGCAGAGAATTGCTTGAACCCAGGAGGTGGAGGTTGCAATGAACCAAGATTGTACCACTGCACTCCAGCCTGGACAACCGAGCAAGGCTCCATCTCAAAAAAAGGAAAATAAAAAAAGGCACTTGGTCTTCTTTTCTAGATTCCCAGAGGATTTTATCTTTTTCTTTGATGTGTAGTAATTATACCAAAATATATTTTGATTTTGATTGTTCCGGGTCAGTATTCTCAGAAATAACAGTGTAGTTTCACTGTGTAGTTTCAGATCTTTGTTTTTTTGTTTTAGAAAAGGGTTCTTAAATTGGACTTTTTAGTATTTTTTTTCTGTTCTTTTTGGTTTTCACTTTTATGTCCTCCTAGTCTACATATGTTTGATTTTCTTTGCCTTATATTCAATATTGGCATTTTTTTCTCTCTCTCTTCTTTCTTTCTTTCCTTTCTTCTCCCTTCCCCTGCCCACCCCTCCCCTCCCTTCCTTCCCTTCCTTCTTTCTTTCAACAGACTTTTTGCTCTGTTTCCCAGGCTGGAGTGCATTGACATGCTCTTGGCCTGCTACAACCTCTGCCTCCTGGGTTCAATTGATTCTCCCACCTCAGCCTTCCAAGTAGCCAAGATTACAGGCTCCTGCCACCATGCCTGGTTGATTTGTGTATTTTTAGTAGAAATAGGGCTTCACCATGTTGGCCAGGCTGGTCTCAAACTCCTGACCTCAAGTGATCTGCCTGCCTTGTTGTCCCAAAGTGCTGGGATTACAAGTGTGAGCCACTGCGCCCAGCTGTCATTTTCCCTTGAATCCATATTATCTCTTTCATTATTTCTTTTTCCTATCTTTTTTTATGAGGTCCTACCATGTGTCCAGGCTGGTCTTAAATTCAAGTGACCCTCCTGCCTCAGCTTCCCAAAATGCTAGGATTACAGGCATAAGCCACCGTGCCTGACCCATTATTTCTTTGTTATTTTAAAAAATATCCTTTTTGCCTACTCTTTCTCTAAGACGTTATTTGTTGTGTTTATTCATCTTTATATCTCTTGTAGTGTAATTTTATTTTATGAAATGATTTTTTTAAGTTTCTGATTCTTTCCTGAGTTCTATTACCTTATTTTTATGATTTTCAGATTTTTATTTCTGTTGCTCTTTCACATCCTGTATTATTTTTTAAAAATGTCCTTAGTTCATTTGAATTTTTGAGGGGGACATGGGAGACAAAGTCTTACTCTGTTGCCCAGGCTGGAGTGCAGTGGCGTGATCTCAGCTTACTGCAACCTCCACCTCCCAGGTTCAAGTGTTCCTCCTGCCTCACCCTCCTGAGTAGCTGGGATTACAGGTGGACGCCACCAGGCCCAACTAATTTTTGCGTTTTTAGTAGAGACGGGGTTTCACCATGTTGACCACGCTGGTCTGGAACTCCTGATCTCAAGTGATCTGTTCTTCTCAATCTCCCAAAGTGCTGGGATTATGGGTGTGAGCCACCATGCCCAGCCGTTATAACCTTCTGTTTCATAATTAGCTAAATGGCCTGGCATGGTGGCTCATGCCCATAATCCCAGCACTTTAGGAGGTTGAGGCAAGCAGATCACATGAGGTCATGAGTTCAAGACCAGTGTGGCCAACATGGTAAAACCCTGTCTCTACTAAAAACACAAAAATTAGCTGGGCCTGGTGGCATCTGCCTGTAATCTCAGCTACCCGGGAGGCTGAGGCAGAGGTTGCAGTGAGCTGACATCATGCCACTGCACTCCAGCCCGGGTGACAGAGTGAGACTTTGTCTCAAAAAAAAAAAAAGAAATGGTAGACTATAATGTTCATCTGTTTTATGGTCATGTCTTTCTGGCATACATTCATTATCTGAGAGGTTTCATTTTGCAGTTATCTTTTTGTACAACAGATTCTTTTCTTTTTCTTTTTCTTTTTTTTTTTTTTGAGGCAGGGTCTTGCTCTGTCACCCAGGCTAGTGTGCTGTAGTGTGATCACAGGTCATTGCATTTTTAACCCCTAAGGCTCAAGCGATCCTCCCACCTCCACCTCCCAAGTAGCTGGGACTATAGGCATGTACCACCATGCCTGGTTTATTTTTTTGTAGAGACAGAGACACACTATGTTGCCCAGGCTGGTCTTGAACTCTTGGACTCAAGTAATCGTTCCACCTTGGCCTTCTAAAGTGCTAGATTACAGGCACTAGCCACCATGCCCAGTCAGTTATAATCCTTTTTATGTTGCTTATTTTTATGTGTGAATTATTTTCCTAAACTTATAGAAGAAGATGTACTTGGGATAACTTTTCTAGTTATACAAGGCTCCCTCTTCTGTTGTTTTGTGTAATATTCCCAGAAAGTAGTGATTTTTTTTTTTTTTCCCAGAGATTTTCTGGCTCTTCTGCTTTTTTCCAGTGCCTCCCTTTCTCTCTCTCTCCCTTATCCTGTTCAATTTATATTCTGTTCCCAGGTTTTCTTCTCACTGTGGGCCTTTGACTGAAAGAAAGCTTTGCCTGGTTCGTTTTAAGAGAGGTCTTAGTGTCTAGATTACTGCAACCTCTTAGGATTTTACGAAGAATTCCTTGTATTCACTTAGTATTAGAATATGTAACTCCTTATAGTTTCAGCTGCTTTTCCCCAGCAGCCTGCTGTGCTTCCAGTACCTTTTGGCTGTTTGGGGTTATTTATTTTTTTCTCTGGTTCATCAGATCAATTGTAGCTTTCCTCTGCCTCCTTACACATAGATGCCAATATGGTGCAAATCCAACTACTATTGATAGCTTGTCGCTATAGTTTTTTGTTTTTTGGGTTTTTTTTAAGATAGAGTCGCGCTCTGTCGCCCAGGTTGGAGTGCAGTGGCACAGTCCCCACCTCCACCTCCCAGGTTCAAGTGATTCTCCTGCCTCAGCCTCCCGAAGAGCTTGGGACTACAGATGCACGGCACCATGTCTAGCTAATTTTTTGTATTTTTTAGTAGAGATGAGGTTTTGCCATGTTGGCCAGGCTGGTCTCAAGCTCCTCACCTCAAGTGATCCACCCGCCTCTACCTCCCAAAGTGCTGGGTTTACAGGCATGAGCTACCACGTCTGGCCTAGTTTTTGTTTTTTAAGTGACTTCTTTTTACTTAATAAATGCTTACCTGCAATAAGGAAGTAATGGTCTTTTTATGCCACAAACATTTCAGTAGCTCTATGGTGATACATTAATTTTATTAGACTATAACAGCATTTCAATCTTTTTTTTTTAATTACATAAAATTGTATGTATTTGTCATGTATACCATGTTTTGAAGTATATATACATTATGAGATGATTAAATCTAGTTAATGAACAAATGCATTACTTTATGTAGTTATTTTTTGTGGTGTGAATATTTAACATTCATTCTCTGTGTTTTTCAAGAATATCATCATTAACTAGAATCACCATGTCATGCAGTGGATCTCTTGAACTTATTCCTTCTATCTAATTGTAATTAGGCATCTTTTGGCTTTGGCCAATGTCTCCCCAAGTTCCCCTCTTCTGTAACTTCCCCACCCAGCCTCTGGTAACTGCCATTCTATTCTCTGCTTGTGTGACATCAAAGCTTTTTAGAATTCGCATATGAGTGAGATAATGCTGTATTTCTCTTTCTGTACCTGGCTTATCTCACTTAACATGATGCCCTACAGGCTCATCTATGTTGAAAGTAGCAGGATTTGCTTCTTTTCAGTGGCTGAATAGTATTCCATTGTGTGTGTATGTATATATATATATATATATATATATATGTATATGTATATATGTATATATAAATATAGATCACATTTTCCTTTTTTACTCATCTGTTTTTCTTTTTTTTTTACACTTATCTTTTTTTTAATTTTTATTTTTTTAAGCTAACATCCAAGAAATGAACACTTAACCTGTTAATAGATACTTAGGTTGATTCCATATCCTGGCTATTGTGAATAGTGCTGCAATAAACATGGGCGTACAGGTATCTCTTCAACATACTGGTCTCATTTCCTTTGGATATATACCCAGTAGTGGGATTGCTGGTAGTTCTTTTTTAAAATTTTTTTTGAGGAACCTCCATACTGCTTTCCATAATGGCTTTACTAATTTATATTCCCACCAACAATGTATGAGGATTCCCTTTTCTCTATATCCTTTGTCTGTTTGATAATAGCTATCGTAGCACATATGAAGTGATACCTCATTGTGGTTTTGGTTTTTCATTTTCCTGATGATTAGTGATATTGAGCATTTCTCATATACTGTTGGCCAATTGTATGTGTTCTTTTGAAAAATGTTTGTTCAGGTCTTTTGCCCATTTTTTAATTGGGCTGTTTGTTTCCTTGCTATTAAATTGTTTGAGCTCTTTTTTTTTTTCTTTTGAGACAGGGTCTCGTTCTGCCCTACCGGCTGGAGTGCAGTGGTATAAACATGGCTCACTGCAGCTTTGAATTCATAGGCTCAAGTGTTCCTGGAACTACAGGTGTATGCCACCACACCAGCTAATTTTTAAATTTTTTTGTAGAGAGAGGATCTTGCCATGTTGCTCAGGCTGGTCTCGGACCCCAGGGCTCAAGTGGTCCTCCCACCTCTGCCTCCCAAATTTCTGGGATTACAGATGTGAAATACCATACCCAGCCAAATTGGGTTCTTTGTATATTTTGTATATTACTCCCCTAGCTGATGTATAGTTTGTAAATATTTTCTCCCATTCTGTAAGTTGTCTTTTTACCTTGTTGGTTGTTTCCTTTGCTGTGTAGAAGATTTTTAGTTTGATGGAATCCCATTTGTCTGTTTTTGCTTTTGTTGCTTGTGCTGTTGAAGTTTTGGGTCTTACATTTAAATTATTAATCCATTTTGAGTTGATTTTTTTGTATAGGTAAGAGATAACAGTCTAATTTTATTCTTCAGTGTGCTGATATCCAATTTTTCCCAGCACTATTTATTGAAAATACTGTCCTTTCCCCACTATGTATTCTTGGTTGTAAATGTTTTTTTTTCCCCTGGGGTCTCTGTTCTGTTTCATCAGTGTGTGTGTCTGTTTTTAAATCTATAGCATGCTGTTTTAGTTACGGTAGCTTTGTAGTATTTTTTTTAATTCAAGTAGGATGATGTTTCCAGCTTTGATCTTATTTCTCAAGATTGCTTTGGCTGTTTAGGGGGTCCTTATAGTTTTTGTTATAGATATTGTCAACCGGTTTTTGGTTTTGCTATCTAGTTGGGTTTTTTTATTTTTAGTTGTTTATTTTTTGAGACTCAGTTTCTCTCTTATCCGATAGTCTGGAGTGCAATGGCATGATCTTAGCTCACTGCAATCTCCACCTCCCGGGTTCAAGCGATTCTCCTGCCTCAGCCTCCCGAATAGCTGAGATTACAGGTGCCTACCACTATGGCTGGCTAATTTTTGTATTTTTAGTAGAGACAGGGTTTCATCATGTTGGCCGGCTGGTCTCGAACTCCTAACCTCAGGTGATCTGCCTACCTCGGCCTCCCAAAGTGCTGGGATTACAGGCCTGAGCCACTGTGCCAGGCCTAGTTGTTTTATTATTAGAGAAATTTGATAAGCTTCAGCAATCATCCTACTACTATCTTTTTGTCTGTGTGTTACCCTAAATTTGTGTCTAGCTTTTTTTCACTCACAGTTACAGTGTGTGGATCACTTTGCAGTGTTTCATTTATTAATCAAAAGTGTTACTGTAAATCACAGTATACTGTCATAGGTATGTATCATGAATTACTGAACCATTTACTAATAAATAGCATTTGTATTCTTTATAGGTGAATGATTTGGTAAATCATGCTAATATAATTAATGCTGTGATAAACATTTAGACATTCCTTCTTTATTGATTGCATTTTCAAAAGATTGAGCAGAAATGATAAGCCACCTATTTTTGTGTTTTAGCATGCTTCATGATGATCCGAGCAGAAGAATTCCTGCTGAAATGGCATTGTGTAGCCCATTCTTTAGCATTCCTTTTGGTAAGTTGTATATTATTTTATTTTTTTCTTGGTCATTTGATAGTCATACAGGACATCAGCACTAATTTGTATTCCCAAGTTCCTTTATCTAATGTTCAACTTATTTGGAGGGATTTACATTTAACCGTATTATGATGAATTTTAACAGCCCCTCATATTGAAGATCTGGTCATGCTTCCCACTCCAGTGCTAAGATTGCTGAATGTGCTGGATGATGATTATCTTGAGAATGAAGAGGAATATGAAGGTTAGCATTTTCTAAATTATATTTTAATGTGTCTTTCTTAAATAAGTCTGCAATAAACATATCCATAACATTTTCATATTTTCCCAGTTTATCTAATGAGAATATTGAACAATGTGATCTCTAAAACACTCTCACTTTTTTTTTTTTTGAGATGGAGTTTCCCTCTTGTTGCCCTGGCTGGAGTGCATTGGTGTGATCTCGGCTCATTGCAACCTCCGCCTCCAGGGTTCAAGCCTCAGCCTTCCAAGTAGTTGAAATTACAGGCGTGCACCATCAGGCCTGGCTAATTTTGTATATTTAGTAGAAACGGGGTTTTACCATGTTGGTTGGCTTGTCTCGAACTCCTGACCTCAGGTGATCCATCAGCCTCAGCTTCTCAAAGTTCTGGGATTACAGGCGTGAGCTACCGTGCCCAGCCCTCTCACTTTTTTATCTATAATGTCCTTTTGACTCTTACATTTCATCTTTACCCAGTTAACAAAGAAGATTAATTTTCCGAACAACTTCTATCTCTCTGCTCTGTCTCTTCTAGCCCTTCCCTGTGCTTGCATATCTCCATTTTAGCTCTCTTTTTTGCTTTTAAGATTCATTCATTTAAGACATATTAACTGAGTATTTACTATGTGCTGTTGTGGGATTACTTCGCATCTTAATGTAGTAGGGGAGACATACATAAACAATTACAGTTGTGTTAATCTGAAGATAGGGTACTATACAAAGGGCAGAAAGGACAAGTACTTAACTCAGTCTGAATAATTGGTGAGGGCTCCTCTATAAAGGTTATATCTGAGCTCAGTAATTTGGAGTTGCTGGGCTGAAAGTTGAGGGGTTAGGCAGTAAGTAGCACACATACATAGAGATGAAAGTGTCAGAAAACAGCAAATTGGCATGACTGTATCTTAAGGTATTTGTTAGGGAGCAATCAGCTAAAGCTAACAAGGTAGCCAGAGTACAGACTAGTTTGCTGTGTTTAAGAATTTGGATTTTGTCCTAGAGATAGTAACACCAAAATACAGATAGATGAAGAACTTTGCATCAGGTATAGAGTAATATCTAGCTTATGGTAAGTATTCAATAAATATCTGTTCTTTGTTGAATGCAGTAAGGAGTTTATTAAATAAATTTAAATGGGAGAATGACATAGTCAAACTTGTGTTTTAGTAGGGACATTCTGGAAACAGAGGGGGAATGGACTAAAGCAGGGTCAGACTTGGACCAAGGGCAACAACTGTGAAGTACTTGCATCAACCTAGTATTACTACTACCAGAGAAACAATTTTGTGTAGTGGTTAAGTGTGGCCGTAGAAAAATGACAGCTGGATGTGATGGCACACACCTGTAATCCCAGCTGCTCGGGAGGCCAAGGTGGGCGAAGTGCTTGAACCCAGAAGGTAGAGATTACAGTGAGCTGAGATTGCACCACTGCACTCCAGCCTGGGCAACGGAGTGAGACTCCGTGTCGGCGGGGGTTGGGGGAGAGTGTAGACTGAGTTTACATTATGCCTCCATCACTTACTAGTTTCCTTTGCAGTTTTCTGCAAAAGAAGGAAACAACAGTTTCCTCATGTATAAAATGGAGATAATAAATAGTACCTATCTTGTAGAGTTGCTGTGAAAGTTAAATAATATATAAACATTTCCTAGAACAATGCCTGGCAAATAGTAAGCACTCAACAAGTATTATCTATCATTACCCACTAGAATATATGCACTATACAAGCCAGTTTGTTTTGTTTATTGCTATATTAATGTCACTGACCCACAGAAGGCACTCAAATATTTATTATAGGAAGAAAGATGGAAGGAGAAATAATTCACAAAGGGCCCTATATAATCTGTCTAAATGTAGTGACAGAGTGGATATGAGAGCAAGAAGTGAGGCAGGTTTGGCTTTTGCATGAGACATCTGAATTGAACCACTTGACAGATGGTGGTGCTAGTTAAAGAGATAAGGAATAAGGAGAAAAAGCAGACCTTGAGGATCCATTTTGGACAAGAGGAGGGATGCCTCCTGTACTCACTGAAATAGGTTGAAAGAGAGAATTTTTGTTGTGGCTGTATCTAAGTTATGGAAGTTATAAGTAAAAGTAGGTAGGAAGTCACTGATGTTCCTGCATAGTAACCAAATATTTTCTGTAGATATCCTTTAGTACTCAATTTTGAACTTTAAAATTTTTTCCTATTTATCATTTATTTACTTTCAGGTTTTAATTATTTTGCTAACAAATGAAGCTCAAATATCTTCTAGATTCTTGACCTATTTTTAATTTCTGTATCTTCTGCCCATAAATTATATCAGTTTTGTATCCTCTTAATATTTAGAATGGAAAAAATTTAAAACAAAGCTTTATTTTCTACTGTTTCCTTTTCATTTTACTTTGTTTCTTGTTCTCTGGCTGATCTTAACACTTAACTTTGTGCCTAGTACTTTATATATATTACTTAAGAGGTAGTAGTTATTTTTTCAGTTTATAGATAATTGAAGTAAACTGAGGCTTAGTCACAAAGCTAGTAAATATTTTAAAAGCCAGATATTTAGGTGTGTATATCTCTAAAGCTCTTATTTTTCTATTTAAAAATACTAATTGCATAATATTCAGTCTTCTCCTTGTAGAAAATTAAAATGTTACAGATAAGGCTAATTATATGACAGTTTCTCTTGTAAATCATTTTATGTCCCTACAGTATAGTGAGAGAACTGTAATTTCTTTGAGTCTGTGACCATTTTGAGTCTTGAGTTTTCAGGATATCCATCTGAAAGAAAGTCTTGCCTTCAGCATTGTTTCAGGTCACAAAGGTCCAGTGGCTCTGAATTTCTTGGGATCAGTTCAAAATACTACTTATGTCCTTTCAGTCTTCATCTTTGTGATGACCTGCTGTCTTCATCACCTCATCCTTTCTACTCCAAATAATTTTTATCTCTGTAAAACTGAAGCTTGGGCTTTTTTTGAATAAACCTTTAGACTACCATATCAACTCTTCTGTCTTGCTATGACGTTTTTCTGCTTTTAAATACATTGAGTCTTTACATTTTGTTTAAATGTTGCTATCGAATCTGAAGTGAACTAAACTGCAGCAGACAGTATAGTACCATTAAATACCTTTGTTACTTTTGATGAACAGGTTCATCATGAAATAACAAATTGCTTAGCTAGAAATTATGGTATGTGTTGGAACAGCTGTCTTGTAACCTTGATGGAGGCAGGGAAGAACATTAAACCTTACATTATAGACCAAATTAAATTTCAAATCAAGTAAAGATTAAAATACTAAAACAAGGGGATGAAATAGGGAAGGAGGGAAAAGAAAGGTGTGAGGGAGGGAAGGAGGGAAAAGAAAGGTGTGAGGGAAGGAAGTAGGGCAGGGTGAGAGAACTTTTTAATATAAAAAGTCATTGTAGAATTTTGTTATTTAATATTTCTGATGTGGAATATTAAACTCAGAAGCAGTAAAATTATCACTTTACTTTGTTTTCTGACCCTAAGAATTATGACCTTAAGCAAGATTAAAAGACAAATGATAGTTTAAAGAAGAAATATTTATAGCTCTTATTACAGCTTATAGAAAAGGAAGTAGACAAGTACTTTACACATATGCTTTTCCTCTATATTGTTGAAATGCTAATTGGAGCCAAACTGCAATATCTTTGTTACCCATCAACCACATTGACAATGATGAAACGTTAGATTATCCTCTTGTGAGTGAGGGCATAGGAAAACAGACATTCTTGTACATTGCTAGAGAAAGTTTACATTGGTAAACCTTTATAGAAAGCAAATTGGAAAAATTAGAAATTTATGTCCATTTTGACCTAGCATTTCCATTTCTGGAATGTCAACTTAGAAATACACAAGTAAGGTCAGGTATATTGGCTCAAGCTGTAATCCCAACACTTTGGAAGGTTGAGATGGGCAAATCACCTGAGGTCAGGGGTTGGAGACCAGCCTGACTATCATAGTAAAACCCTGTCTCTACTAAAAATGCAAAAATTAGCAGGGTGTGGTAGCATATGCTTGTAGTCCCAGCTACTCAGGAGGCTGAGGCAGGAGAATCACTTGAACCTGGGAGGTGGAGGCTGCAGTGAGCCAAGACTGTGCCACTGCACTCCAGCCTGGGCGACAGAGCAAGACTCCCTCTCAAAAAAGACAAAGAAATATGCAAGTGAAATGAGATATGCATATGGGGGTTTATTGTGGTACTGTTATAAGTGATAAAAGTTTGGAAATTTTAAAATTATTCAGTACTGGACATATTAGATAATATATTAATGAGAAAATTTTATGTGATAATTTGGAAATATCTTAAAGGACATATTGAATATAAAAAATAAGATATTTGCTTTTATAATTTCATATTTGCTTGTATAAGTTTATACTAATTATGGCAGACTACAGAAGAAACTGATGTTATCTGTTGCCTTCAAGGAGAGTAGAAGCTGGGAGGAAGACTATTTTTTAAAATTTGGAGTCATTTGAATATGTCAACTATTCAACACCTAAAATGACGTCATTGACTAGTTATATATTCCTGAATTCTTTTGATGATTGAAAAATTTCATATATTGAATACTTGTTAATTATATCAGAGTAGTTACTCTTATATGTTTTAATAATCAGATGTTGTAGAAGATGTAAAAGAGGAGTGTCAAAAATATGGACCAGTCGTATCTCTGCTTGTTCCAAAGGAAAATCCTGGCAGAGGACAAGTAAGTGAATATTTTTATAATTGCAGAATTGTTCAGATGCGATTACAATTCTGTATTAAATGTTTTAGTTCTGTAGGAAGATGTACAAAAAAATTTTGCTAAGGATTATGGTTTTGCATTTTAAATGATTTTTATATTCTGACCTTTTTACTTCTAAAAGTTCTATAATATGCTTGCATTTCTTTTTTAGCACTTAAAATTTGTTTTAAAAAAATATCGGCTGGGCGTGGTTGCTCACGCCTATAATCCTAGCACTTTGGGAGGCTGAGGTGGATGGATTACTAGACGTCAGAAGTTCAAGACCAGTCTGGCCGACATGGTAAAACCTTGTCTCTACTGAAAATACAAGTTAGCTGGGCATGGTGGCACACACCTGTAATCCCAGCTACTTGGGAGGCTGAGGCAGGAGAATCACTTGAACCCACAAGGCAGAGGTTGCAGTGAGCCAAGATCCTGCCATTGCACTCCAGCCTGGGCTGGGAGGAGTGAGACTTCGTCTCAAAAAAAAAGACTACTTTTGAGCCGCTGTAAACAGTAACACCAGGCCAGGCATGGTGGCTCATGCCTGTAATCTCAGCACTTTGGGAGGCCGAGGTGAGTGGATCGCCTGAGGTACGGAGTTCAAGACCAACCTGGCCAACATGGTGAAACCCCATCTCTACTAAAAATACAAAAATTAGCCAGGCGTGGTGGCGAGTGCCTATATTCCCAGCTCCTTGCGAGGCTGAGGCAGGAGATTTGCCTGAACCTGGGAGGCTGAGGCTGCAGTGAGCTGAGATGGGTCCATTGCTCTCCAGCTTGGGTGACAGAGCGAGACTCCATCTCAAAA
>NW_016107856.1:1562696-1578504 GCF_001604975.1 Cebus imitator
TTTGAGACAGGGTCTCACTCTGTTTCCCAGGCTGGAGTGCAGCGGCGTGCTCAGCTCTCTGCAACCTCTGCTTCCAGGCTCAAGTGATTCTTCCACCTCAGCCTCCCGAGTAGTTGGAACTACAGGCACATGTGCCACCACACCTGGCTAATTTTTTGTAGAGACTAGGTTCCACCATATTGCCCAGGCTGGTCTTGAACACTTGAATTCAAGTGAACCACCCGATACAGCCTCTCAAAGTGCTGGGATTGAAGGTGTGAGCCACTGTGCCCAGTTATTATTTTATCTTAATAGCTTAGTATTATGAACATTCCTGGCAACTAAAAAAATATGAACGTAATTTTATTCTAGTTCTAATGAAAAGTTATTGCCAAACTAATGTGATAATACTTTCAGTTTTTTGTTTGTTTGTTTTTGTTTTTGTTTTGAGACAGAGTCTCGCTCTGTCACCCAAGCTGGAGTGCAATAGCATGGTCTTGGCTCACTGCCACCTCCACCTCCTGGGTTCAAGTGATTCTCCTGCCTCAGCCTCCCGAGTAGCTGGGATTACAGGTGCCTGCCACCATGTCCTGTTAAATTTTTGTCTTTTAGTAGAGACAGGGTTTCACCATGTTGGCCAAGCTGGTCTCAAACTCCTGACCTCATGATCTTCCTGCCTTGGCCTCCCAAAGTGCTGGGATTACAGGGGTGAGCCACCATGCCTGGCCCACGATAACAGTTTTTATGTCATTTAGTGTCACATACTGAATACTAATAATAATGTCCTTGCTGTTTGGTCATTTAACTTATATTTATTGAGCATTTGTTATGTTCTAGGTAACTGTCATGAAAGTGGTCAAATCAGATTTTTTCAAATGGTGATAAGTGCTAGGGAGAAAAATAGATTAAGGAAGAAGCTTAAGGAGTGCTGGGGTAGGTAGAGTGGGTTGCAGTTTTAAATGGGTGATAGGGAAGGACATACTAAGAAGGTTATATGAGTTAATATTAGAGAGAAGCAAGGAAGAAAATTTTAGGCAAAAGGAACAGCAAGATCCAAGGCTCTGAGTATTCCTGGCAGATTTGAGGCCAATGTGGCTGTAGCAGAGTGAGAAAGAAAAATAGTAGGAGATTAAATCAGAGAGGAGATTAGGGAGCGGTCGGGGGCATATTAAGTAGAGTGAGCCTGGTAGAGCATTGAGGTAACAGTGGCTTTTACTCTGAACTAGGGCAAGGTATTGGAAGATTTTAAATGAAGGATTAACAGGATCTGCCTTAGCCCCAGTGATCAAAATGAAGTGGAAGATACAGAATAGAGAGACAGGAGAAATCTTTTCCAGAAGGAAGTATCCAGGTTTGAGATGATACGAAAAAAGTATCAGTGAAAGGAAAGTTGCTATTTTGAGAAGTTTTCACTGACATTTAAAGGAGAATGAAAGCAGCTTTTGATAAACTCTTGAAATCAGAGAGTTAATCTATTTAGGCTTTTGAAAGTGTTCATTACCTGCTGACAAAGCCATTCTTCATTTGAATTTTCAATTCAAGTAAACATGATTTTATAAGGAATATTACAAAAGCCACTGAAAAATAATGAATGCCTCTGATAATGCAATTATAAAAAGTAATCAGGATTAGAATGATATAGCCCTTTAATTTCATAATGAATTATAAAAATAAGATGTGATGCTTAGTATGGGATGGTGCAGTATAAAAAAGTATATTCTAAGGCCAGGTGTGGTGGCTCATGCCTAAAATCCCAACACTTTGGGAGGCCGAGGCGGGAAGATCATGAGGTCAGGAGATCGAGACCATCCTGTCCATCAACATGGTGAAACCCGTCTCTATTAAAAATAAAAAAATTTGCCGAGTGTGCTGGCATGCGCCTGTAGTCCCAGCTACTCGGGAGGCTGAGGCAGAATTGCCTGAACCTGGAAGGCGGAGGTTGCAGTGAGCTGAGATCATGCCGCTGCACTCCAGCCTGGCAACAGAGCGAGACTCTGTCTCAAAAAAAAAAAAAAAGTATCATCTATCTGAACAAAGGAGTATGATAGAAAACATAATACTCCTTCTGTAAATGCATTCCTACTCATTTATTGAACTTTGGTCTATAGGATTGGGAATAATTAAGAATCAGGTAAAAAAAAAAATCAGAAATAAATTCATTATTCTTTTTTGTGGAGGAGTAGAGGGAGACGGGGTCTTGCTCTGTCACCCATGCTGGAGTACAGTGGTGTGATCTCACCTCATTACAGCCTCAGCTTCCTGGGCTCAAGTGATCCTCTTCACTCTGCCTCCCAAGTAGCTGGGATTACAGGCATGCATCACCACACCCAGCTAAATTTTTAATTTTTTTGTAAAGGTAGGATTTTGCCATGTTGCTTAGGCTGATCTTGAACTCCTGGACTCAATCTGTCTACCCACCTCACCTCTCAAAGTTATGGAATTATAGGCGTGAACTGCCACACCCAGCCAGATTCGTTATTTTTATTAAGCATTATGTTCTAACTTCTTTTGCATTTAATGAAAAAGTATATATTGCTAAAACTGATCTTGCAGACAACTTACACTTTTATAGAAAGGCAAAATATTAAGTATTTCTAAGATGAAATAAAATGAGAATTAACCGATTAGTTTATATATTTCATGATACAGTTCAATAATACAGGTTTTATTTCATAAATTACACCTCCTTAGAAAGAAATCACATGAAATTTTATCAATAGCATTTTCCCCATGCAGTTTTACTTAAACAGCCTTTCTGTCTATACTGCTGTGGCCATTTGAAAGTGCTTTTATTTCCAGTTAATGACACATTTTAGGGATGTGTTTTAATAATAACTGGCAAGCACCCATTTACATGTGTAAAAAAAAGGCAATATTTAGCATTAGATGATCTCTACTTTGTCTTAAAGAGCAATGTGTAGCTTAAAATAGCCATGGGATAGAAGATGCAAGGCCAGTCTCACTTCTCCATTTTTCTCTATATATGAATTCAGAAAATCCCATCACAGGCCCAAAATATCCTAGGTCTCATGTCTTATATCACCCCTAACAGAAATATTTGCATAAGATAGTGATGACAAGTCATGGGCAGGACATGGGGTTGCGTGTATTCACAAAGGAAGATTCCATAAAAGACAGACTCCTGTATTAGGAATTGCCCCCTCTTTGTATCCTGAAAGTTCTTATAAATAGCTTTGTTTTGTCAAGTGGGATAAGGGCTCCTTTGAAAGGGGAAATGAGAAAGGATAACCTTCCTGAACTTGTAGGTTGATGAGTTTTAGGAAAAGGTACAAATGAAAGTTAATCTGGAAATTGATTTTCTTCTAAATGATCTATTGTCGCATCCCTTCAAAAGTCTCTGAGTAACCTAGGATGCTGGAATACCAGTTCACAGACTATTATTGACAGAATGAATAAGGCAAACAACTGAGAAGGGAGAGGCAGTTGTTTGTTTCAATTACTGGTTTACAAGGTAACTGAGGATGAGTTATTTCAAATCATTTCATCTTCCTCTAACTTTTGCTTTAGGTCAAAAAAAAAAAAACTTATAAATTATGTTATATCCTCTTTCTATCTCAGGTAGGAATTCAAATGCTCTGAAAAAGGAAATTACCTAGTATTAAATTTCTTCCTTTACTATAGTTATGAGGTATAGCTTCTACAAATTGTACCTCTTAATAGGTGCAGTTTCTAGCAGTTTTTGACCAGTATTTTTTCCTTTTTCACTTACAAAATTACAGATTATCTTCCAGGTACCATGGAAATGCAGTTGCTATCTGGGCTATTCAACCACGTCTGTGGCAGATGTCTAGTGCTATTCATCACTCCTGTAATGATCTTGGCAAAAGGTTGTACATGATTCACCCAACTTGTCTTTGAGAGATTTTTCAGAATTGAGCTGAGTTGTAAGGAAGTATTCTAAACCGTGTTGCTCTAAAGTATAGTTCATGGACCAGCAGCACCAGCAGCATTGGCATCAACTGGAAGTTTGTTTAGAACTCAGGTACCAGCTTAGACCTAAGGAAGCAAAATCTGCATTTTAATAAGATCTCCAATTGTTGTATGTACATTAAAGTTGATAAAGTACTGGTCTAAAACCATCTTGGTGGAAATGAAATGACATTTTTTTTCTCTGTCTTCCTTCAGGTCTTTGTCGAGTATGCAAATGCTGGTGATTCCAAAGCTGCTCAGAAATTACTAACTGGAAGGATGTTTGATGGGAAGTTTGTTGTGGCTACATTCTACCCGCTGAGTGCCTACAAGAGGGGATATCTGTATCAAACCTTGCTTTAATCAGTAACCTAAGAACTATTTCCTTTTTCTCCTCTTCCATTTCTTGGGTTATTGTATTCCACACCTGAATGCAGGAGCACCCCCTTACCATTTTAGGAAGGTACTTTGTACATTTATTTAATCCTACTAATGTGTAGCCATTGCCCAAGCAGTGACTGCATTGTATACATTTGGCACTGAGTAGGACAAGACCTCTCAGCTATACATTGAGGGGTTTTAGAGCATCCATGTGGGCAACCTATTTTTGTGCAGGAGAGCAGGTGCTGCTCTTCCGTATGTAACCTAAAAACATGTTAATTATTTTGTGTGATCATGAAGCAAGAATGAATAATATCATGTCTTGGTAAATACTAACAAATTTGTTAGGTTTGGTGACATCATTTACAGATTCTTTCTTTATGTTGTCCAGTGGTTCTTCCTTATTGTTGATATCCATAAGCTGGCACTGGATGCTCTCAGTAATGTTAAGTAATTGTCAAGCAGTAGTTACCTACTGTGTTCTTAACACTGAGTTGTGAATTTTTTCTTAAAGGAGTACTGTAGTACTGAATATTCCTTTAAAGGAACTGCAGTGAGCCTATCTAAGATTTTTAAAATTAAGGCTTTTAAAATAGAAAGCTGATGCTTGATCTTGCACAATTTTTATGTCTAGTATGTATGCTTGAGTGAGTGTGCAGGTATGAACGATTAGAGAAAATTTGAGTCACTGTACTTTATAGTGTGAATCCTGTGAGCTAATACAGTCTGAACTCATTTCTTCCCTACCTATTTCACATTGATAAGATTTAGGATATACGTTTTTTGAGAGGTGGTCTCTCTGATACAATGTAAATGACAAAACAAATAATTCCTGAGAGGCTCAGAACAAACTGGAGTCTACCCTGGAGTTACATTGAGACTTCTAAAATGATTAGAACAAAGACTAAGTTTTGCCACATGTAAATCAACCCCTCTTTCAGTCTAATTTAGACTCTGTATTAGCTCATCTTTTTTGTACTAAATCTATAGTTTTAAGATTTCTCAAGATGTGGCTCTGCCTACTATGATGGAAAATTGAAGTGGGTGAAAAGAATTAGATATACAATAAAGGGAAAAGAAAAAAATGGGTGAAGAGAGGATAGAAAATAAAGAATTATTTTTTCTTCCTTTCTGTTTCTCGTATCCCTGCTCCCTTTTTCCTCCCCTTCTCTCATTCTCTGCCTCTATCCTTACCTGAAGATAGAGGAGCAGCATCCCAGGTAGTTTGGCTTTTGACTGCAAGGAAGTTAAGAAAGGAGTAGATATAATGAGATAGAAGTAGAAAGGAAGAAAAACTCAAAGAATTCTTAAGGAATTCTTAAAAGGATTCATAGCAACCTGATGTGTCCCTTAGTAGAGAATACTGGTATGCGTGAGTTCATGGACACGAGTTGATGACACGGCTTTTAGAATTATAATTATGGATTCTTCTTACATTATGGTAGGTTGTCTTTAAAGATATAAAAATTAGGATACCTTTATGAAGCACTGATTATACCAAAAAAAAAAAAAAGAAAAAACAAGTTGTATACAGGTTATTAATTCTTTTATTTATTTATGTTTTTCCTAAGGAAAATGTCTTTTATATCTTTCCCTGCTGGAAGCCTTCTCATAGTTCCTTGTTTGCCATGCAGGTTGCTGAGAGTCCAATTAGAATTTGCATTTTAGAGAGTGAAATATTTTATCCCATTCAAACAATTAGTGTTTGACATTTTAGTTATTTACAATTGTCAAATTCAGGACTCTCATTTAATGTTTATTATGAAACCAAATTTGGCATAAGGAGGCTGATTTGTGAATTACCAAAGGGTCTTGTGGCATGTTCCCCAATATGTGCCCTTAGCAAGAAGAGCTGTTATTTTTTGTTTTGACCCTTTCCGAGGTTGATTATAAATTGATTTGTTTTCAAGTCAGAATTCAAGTGGGCAGAACCAGTATTGTGAAGACCTAAACTTTCCTAAGTGTTCATATGGGTAGCAGATTTTGTGGTGATTAGAAACATCTGTTCCTTAAGGGCAAGTATCCTAAGTTAGCACGTGTACTTTTCTCTCCCCTCCTCCCCCCAAAAGAAAAGTCCTTACACATAAACTGCAGTTAGGCTTCTAAGCTTAGTCCTGCAGTATGCTGCTAACATCTTGATGCCGATCTTCACAGCATTCTTTGATTGTCATCTTATTGCTGATACATTCATACATATATTGAGTGCTTGACACTGTAGAATTTTATTACAGAAGATGCTAACTAGATTTTAAGGGAGCTGAGGGAATAATTGATGAGCCTTGAATTAACCATGCATTTAATTAAATGTTTTATATTACAGCCAGAGAATTGAAAAAAAATGCCTCCTGTGATTTAAATTATTTTGTAGCTCTTAGCCCATTCTACCAAAGATGATATTAGCAGATAACCCCTCCCTCTTCTTATATTATCAGAAGTTTAATATCTTTCTTAAACCTGAACCAAATATTATCAAAAGATTCAAGTTTCATGATTAGGTTGAAATACATACATAGGGATTTTGATTTCTTGAAATTACTGAAAAACGAGAAATTTTCTTTTTGAGAGGAAGGGTAAAGAGGTGAGGTTTCATGTCTCTTAACCCCTACCCTTTGGGTCTAATTTTTTCTCAGGTAGTTTTTCATTTTCTAGATTAATGCCTGTGCTTCCTTACCTCTTGCCTTCCCAGTTACTTCTTCAGAGTATTATTGTGGCACATTTTACACCCAGAAAAGGCACGTGCCGTGATTATTCTGTAGGAAATACTTGATTCTTTTGAAATATATTTGGAGGGGGTAGCTAGCTAGCCACTATGAAAACAAATGCTGTATTTACAGGACAAAAACAAGTAAAGTTGGACATCTCAGTAAGAGACAGCATTAACTAAAAGTATTGACTGCCTTTTAAAGGAATTTTTAGAACTATCGTCTTGCAATAAGAGATTGCATTTCTTACCGCTGGATGTCTTCCTTTTTTGTGGCCACCAATATAGCAGCTCTCTTTAGAGGGATTCCCTTTCTGCTATGCCTTGAGCCAAACTGGCTGCTTTTAGAACAAAAATCGTAAGTATAGTTTTACTCAAACTTCTCTTTGTTTTCATTGAGAGAATTATTGCCTTCTTTTTGGTACTCCAGCTGCTAAAGAGTGCTGAGGTGTGTTAAATTATTCTTTAAAAGAAAATCTCCGAATACTTATTTAACTTGTCTTCTAGATTTGTGTTGCTTATATTTTTTAACTATTGAGCAAATTTATTATAAGGATTGCTGTCACATAGAGAAAGCTGAAGGGAAACCATGGGCAGAAGGCTTTTTTCTGTCTTATCACACTGGACCTTCACTCTGGTAAGGGCATCAGTTACTTTTCTAGAATAAAAGGCAGAGTTGGAGCACTTATCAAATGCTGTTCCATGGCTTACTTTAGTTAATTCGCCATGCAGATAACTAACATTTTGGTATCTTTTTCTTTTAGATCTTGTTTTCTATTAGGCCTATCTTACACATAATTACTACTATCAGTTATACTTGGCAGTATGACTTTTTCTTTTTCTTTTTTTCTTTTTTACAATTAATTTAATGAAAATCAGCATCATTGTAAATGATAGTAATTGTAACAACATAGTTAGCGGGTGAAGGAGTAGGGGAGACACTCAGTAACTATTTATTTACCGAGACACTTATGCAAGGGTGCATGCTAGGTGGCTTTATTCAGATTGGGGTACAGATGGAATCACATCACGACTTTGAGTCTGGTGGATGTGTAGATAAAGATGTAAGCAAGTGCCTTGTGTTTCCTGGAAAATACTAAAACTCATTTGGATGAAAGCTTCCCAGATGATGATAATTAATAGCACTTCTGCCTTTTTCCTGGAGTAACTTCTAGATTGAGTCATATAGTGTAAAAGTCCAAAATTTTCTTTGTTTACCTTTTGTTTTATGTTTCACATATCTATATATATATATATATATAATTATTTTTTTCACTATCTGCCTGGAAATAGCCTTGGTTTACCTTATTTTTTTATATGTGTAAAACTACTCATATTTGATTTTATTCCAATATTACATATGATGGAAAAGCCAGAATTGTCTGACAGAATTTAATTCTTCCTTGGATCTCTAGTTCTGTTTTTTGTTTTTTTTTTTGAGACAGAGTCTCACACTGTCGCCTGGGCTGGACTGTGCAGTGGTGCCATCTCAGCTCACTGCAACCTCCACCTCCTCTGTTCAAGTGATTCTTCTGCCTCTGCCTCCCAAGTAGCTGGGATTACAGGTGTGTGCCACCGTGCCCAGCTATTTTTTGCATTCTTAGTAGAGACGGGGTTTCACTATGTTGGCCAGGCTGGTCTCGAACTCCTAACCTCATGATCCGCCTGCCTAGGCCTCCCAAAGTGCTGGGATTACAGGCATGAGCCACTGCGCCCAGCCTAGTTCTATTTTTAATATCAAGTTCCTTCGTCAAATTCTATTACTGTAGCTCTCTAATATAATTGTATTTCTTGTCTATTATGGTCACATATAGACAAGTTGTTGGTCACAGTTTGCTCAAAAGAATTCCCATTTCTTAAGGTGCTCAGTAAATCACTTTTATTTTGAGATGGTAGTTTTTCAAGTTAGCATTACTTACTAGCCTTCTCAATGAACATAAAAATGTTGTCTCCATCATATGGAACTGAGCCTCTTGTGGTATATTTAGATAAGTCCCATTCTTAATCACAGAAGAACATGTATATTTTAGTTTTTGGAGTACCCAGAATTTTGAAGATTTTGTTTCATTTTGTTTTAGGATAGCTTCTCTGCCTGATACTATAGGATATATCATGTTTGTTGTTGTAGCTGCCTCCCTTAGATGTTTTTCGCTATTTTTAAAATTGTATAATGACCAGTAGATTCACAGTGGCATGTACTTGACAAGTGCCGTGGATATTTAAGAAGGTGGTAAATAATTTTAATATTTTTGCTGTAATTTTATAGGAGAAATGGACTTAAGAGAAATATCTATAAATCAGAGCGTATTTAGGAAATTTTATATTTTATAGGTGGTCATTAAAGTGATCTGCAGGATATAAGATAGTTTACACAAACTTTATTCTCCTGATAGGAAATTGTTATTCATTTTCCTACCACTCAGCACTTTTGTTCTGCCTTGTACTGCTTATGTGGATTAATGTTTTAAATTTGCTTTATTTGTGCTTTTCAGAGTTGTCATAATTATGGCAGTTGTGTTTGTGGCACTGTAAATGCTGGAATTCATGGGAAACCTATCAAATGACTGCTCGAGTGTTATTTCCCATTACATTAGGTAGCTGTCACAATAACCAGAAGAAAGCTGGTGGCTCTTTTGAAGAAGGCCATGTATGTTTTGTTATCTTGGTTTCTAGTATTTTAATTGAAAGGCAAAGAGAAGCATTCTGTCTTATTTGTCTTATATAACCATTAATCTTTTTTGTGCAGAAGAGAGCTTATTTTGTTATGTGTAAGGGAAATAAGTCACATTCTGGGGGAAAAAACTGGAATTGTTCATGTTTTGTTTTTTGGGGGAAATCTTTATGTGAAAATCAGAGCTACTTGTTAGCATCAGCCCTTACTATCAACAAGATAATTATTCGTAATCACTTTTTGTATCCCAGGTTGGAATTGCTTTCCCCTTCTAAGTTATCTTCCCTTAATATTTATGATATCAGGACAATGAGGGTATAAGAGCAAATGTAGTGAGGTATTCAAAAATCCTGCATATTTGGACTAAAACATTCTTTTGTTATTTCAATTATATGTAGCTGTTTTATTAGCATGGGTTGTCAGAAGATTGCCAATTTTAAGAGTAAAGAGGAGAAAGATAAGTAATAAAAATAGAGGAGGGGAAGAAAATGCCTCCCTTACTGGTCTTAGTTATCTCCCATAAGGTTAATGAGCTAAAAATGATACTTATATTTTAAGTTCCAGGTTTGGTACCACTAGCATAGAAACATTGCCTTTCCTATACATTCCTCATCATTGTTTCCTCAGAAAATTATTTTAAGGGTTTGTGAAACCAGATTTAATATCTATATTCAGTTTGGCCTAATTTTTAAAAATAAATATTTATACTCCAGCTTTTGTGTATTTGGTGTACATCACCACTTATGCAAATCAAGGATCAGAAAACTGGAGGTTAGCCATCTCCATTATTTCCTTTTGCACATTGGGTACAGTGGGTGGCATTAGTATGTACTAGCTGCAAAGTTTCAGCACCTTACGGAAGTTAATATGTTTATTATAAAAAAAGTTAAGCTGAATCTCTGTAGATTACTTACTTTGCAGAGTATAAAGCTGTCATATCTTTTCCAGCAGAATTTACTCTTCCATTCTTAATTCTTTTTTGAAAGATCTTAAATAATTTAACATTCCTTTACAGCCTCTTAATAGTGTCAGATCTGGGGTAGAAGGGATTTTTCCCCCCAAAAGGGCTCCATCTTTGCTATCTATTGATCACTCTTAGATAATCTAATTATGATCAATAAATTTTAACAGTTGATGGCATCCTGTGTCAGCTGGAGTAGTTGGTTGTGAATATTAAAACCTAGTACTATTTTCCCTCAGTAACATGTAATTGCTACATTTTTGATAAGAAGGTATGGTTAGAAACAAATGTGAAAGATCACTTAAACCAAAGCCAGTTACAAGGAGTAATCTCTCCTGTTGGTTTACCTTCACCTCAGAACTACAAGAATATTACAATACATAGTGAAGAGTTGTCTGTAACATTTCTACCAGTTGTTTCAGTAGCATATTGGTCTTGGCATTTCTTGACACTGTGGTTCTGTATTCTTTGTGATGTCTCATTGTGAGGTTTTTTTGTTTTTGTTTTTTTGTTTTCGGAAAAAAAAACAAAAACTAAGTGGGATTATTTATGTAGATGTGTGTCAGTACCAAAAAGTTATTTTCTCAAGTCCCTAAATTTCTGATTTCCATTCAAGTCTTTTAAACTCTTTTTCCTGCTGAATAGCAAAGGACTTTTATTGTTCACTTTCCTATATTCCTAAAAAGTATGAACAATGCATTTCAGTTGACTGTATTGCATACTTTTTTGCTGAAGACTTTTTCTGTAAACACAATTGCCTTGTTCAGTTTTGTTGTAAACTGACGCACCGTAAGATGCACTGTTGATATGCTTCCTGATGTGTGTTTGATAAGAGTGATAAAATAAAAGCTTAAAAGTAAAGGAGTTGCTTTTTAATTTCAACTATTTCTGTGCTTAGTATAAATACTCAGGTAACAGGTAAATAAATATATATGATTTAATTCCAACTCAAAACTGCTATTAAAAATGTCCATGTAACTTCAACCATCCATCTCTAAAGAATATGATTTTTCATTTTTGGAAATCTTGCATCAAATTGACAATATTGAAATGTGATTTTTTATTTTGGAAAAGTGTTCTTGATATTGTAGAAACAGCCTGGTTGGTCTAATGAAAAAAACCAGAGTTCTGACTCAGGAAATTTGTGTGTTAATCTTGGCTGTTTTATCAACTGGATTATCTTTAATCCAGTGATTTTGCTTTGATAATAGTTTTATTTTTATGTTGTGAGGACCAAATGAGATAATAGGTGCAGTAGTAATAAAACGGCCATAAATCATGAAGCATCAAGGTGAGGGATACCATTTTAGTTTATATCATGTTTAGTGTTCCCTTTTTCAGTTCCAGTGAGAACTGAGACCCAAATATAGGTTAAAGAGACTTGGCCAACATTTCCTAAAACTGAGAGGTGGTATTTATATACTGGTCTATCTGGGAGTGGCATTGGCAGGCACGTTGTTTTAGGAAGTCGGTGACTGATCTGGAAGATAAATTCAAGAGGGAATTGTTGGTAGGAGGGACACCCTAGTAATTCTCATCCTTCAGCAGATAATAGAATCACCTGGGAGGACCTGTGAGGCTACCAACTGCTGGGCCCCGCCCCTAGAGTTTCTGACTGTAGTTCTTTGTGGGATTTGAGAATTTGCATTTTTAACAAGTTGTCAGTTGGGACTGCTGCAGCTGCTAGTGTGGAGACCCGCACTTTGAGAACCACTCATCTAAACAATGGGCATTGTTAGGATTGAAAAGCAGAAGCAGGCCTTATTCAAGAGCTACTTAGTAGGAGTAGCCCAATCTCTTGGTGATAACTGAGCATTATTTTCCACCAGACGTTGTGCTAAATGCTTTTTGTGCGTTGTATTTCCCCCTACCTACCCCTAATCCTCCCAACAAACCTATGAGGAAGGTATTAATGTTTATTTCATTTTATGGTTAAGGAAATAGATTGTTTAGCTTACTTCCTAGAGTTTACACAGTGGACAAAAGAATGTCTAACTCCAGAGCCACCACTATGCTAGATAGCCTTCTAGTCAACCCAGTAATATCTTCCAGGTCCAGCTTCCCTTTTTCATTTCCTCAGATACTACTTGGTTTAGTCCTTGATCTTTTACCAGAGTTTCTTACAAGATCCCTGTCTCCTGCCCTTAGTCTCTTCACAATACTCACAGTTTTCATTTTTAAAAAGAAACCTGATCATGTTACTCATGTTTAAAATTCTTCATTTGATTTCCTGTTCTGCCCATTTGCCTTTAGAGTAATATCATAATTCCCTTGAATTGGCATATAAGACTTTCTATAATCTGGTTCCACCTGTCAGTCATGCCTCCTGTCTCTGCCTGTTTATATTTCATGCTGCAGCCGCACCTACCTGTATTTCTGCAAAGCCCATACTTTTTCCTGTTTCTGATCCTCTTAAAATGCCATTCAGGCCAGGCGAGGTGGCACACGCCTGTAATACCAACACATTGTGAGGCTGAGGTGGGGGGATGGCTTGAGCCAGGAGTTCAAGACGAATCTGGAAAATATGGCAAAACCCTGTCTATACAAAAAATAGAAAACCATTAGCCTGGCATGGTGGCATACACCTGTAGTCCCAGCTACCTAGGAGGCTAAGGTGGGAGGATCACCTGTGCCCAGGAGGTCAAGGCTGCAGTGAGCCATAATGACACCAACTGCACTCCAGCCCAGATGACAGAGTAAGACCATGTATCAAAAATAAAACAGGCAAAAATAAACCAGGTGTGGTACTGCACACCTGTAAACCCAGCTACTTAGGAGGCTGAGGCACGAGAATCGCTTGAACCTAGGAGATAGAGGTTGTAGTGAGCCAAGATCACACCACTATACTCCAGCCTGGGCAACAGAGCCAGGCTCCATCTAAAAAAAAAAATAATAAAATAAAACAAAAATAAAAGTGCTATTCAGTTACCTGCCTCCCCATCCCCAGTTATCTGTGTGATAAAGAAATCATATTGATGTTTTTTTTTTTTTTTGAGATGGAGTTTCACTCTTGTTGCCCAGGCTGGAGTGCAGTGGCGCGATCTCGGCTCACTGCAACCTCCGCCTCCCAGGTTCAAGTGATTCTCCTGCCTCAGCCTCCTGAGTAGCTGGGATTACAGGTACATGCCACAATGCCTGGCTAATTTTTATAATTTTAGTAGAGACAGGGTCTCACCAAATTGGTCAGGCTGGTCTCAAACTCCTGACCTTGTGATCCACCCACCTCAGCCTCCTAAAGTGCTGGGATTACAGGCGTGAGCCACTGCGCCAGGCCCATATTGATCTTAAAACAGCTCAGTTGTTAATTTCTCTCGTTACCTTCCCTGTACTCCTTCCTGTCAAATTACTAGTACTTCTGCACCAAGTCTGTACTTTATAATATATATGTGCATTTCGTATGTGACTAGGTTTACCATTTTGTTTTGCCCCAAGTATACTCCTTATCAGTAGTGGATCACCTTATTCAGATCTGTATTCCTAGCACCTAGTATCATGCCTGGGCTATAGTAATTGCTCAATAAATGTTTGTGGAGTTGAAAATGAATTCGTAGAATCTGGCATCCAGTTGGATGTGGATGACTCCAATATTTCAAAGAATGTCAGTTTAGGGTTTAGTTAGTAGTTTCTTTTTTTTTTTTTTTTTTTTTTTTTTTNTTTTTTTTGAGACTGAGGTTCACTCTTGTTGCCCAGGCTGGAGTGCAATGGCGCAATCTTGGCTCACCATAACCTCCGCCTCCCAGGTTCAAGCGATTTTCCTGCCTCAGCCTCCCGAGTAGCTGGGACTACAGGTGTGCGCCACCATACCCAGCTAATTTTTTGTATTTTTAGTAGAGTTGAGGTTTCACCGTGTTGGCTAGGATGGTCCCAATCTCTTGACCTTGTGATCTGCCCGCCTCGGCCTCCCAAAGTGCTGGGATTACAGGAATGAGCCACTGCACCTGGTCCATTATTGTGTTTTTGAGATGTTACTCTACAAAACTTATCTAAATGGGTGCTAGACAGAGCATTTACTATTTTAGAAATTAGATGGAGATATGAATTCAGTAATTACGAGTATGAACTTTGCAGTAAGAGAAATGTGTTCATAATCAAAATATGCCACTGGTTGAGACTTTAAAAATGCTACTTAACATTTCTCAGCCTCAGTTTATTGAACTATAAGATGAAAATAATATCAGGGCCGGGTATGGTGGCCCACGCCTGTAATCCCAGCACCTTGGGAGGCTGCAGAGGAGGTGCATGGGTCAGGAGTTTGAGACTAACCTGGCCAACATGGCAAAATCCCATCTTTACTAAAAGGACAAAACTTAGCTACTTAGATGGCTGAGGCAAGAGAATCACTTGAACCCAGGAGGTGGAGGTTGCATTGAGCTGAGATCATGCCACTGCACACTGCACTCCAGCCTGGGTGACAGAGCGAGACTGTGTCTCTAAAAAAAAAAAAAAAAAAGACCAAAATAATTATTAGAAAATGACCTTAACTTTTGTAGTAAAAAAATTTGAAGTATGTACTTGAAAATATTTTACCTTGTTAATTTAAATATATGCTTTCCTCATTCTAAAAATTATTCATATCAGCCAAATCAGCTATAATCAGGTAGTATATCACAGAGTCACTCCAGCCTGGGCAACAAAGCAAGATCTGTCTCTACAAAAAAATTAAAAAAAAATTAGCCAGGCATAGTGGCATGCACCTGTAGTCTCAGCTGCTTGGGAGGGTGAGACAGGAGGATCACTTGGGCCCAGGAGTTTGAGGCTGCAGTGAGCTGTGACTGAGTCACTGCACTCCAACATGGGCGATATAGAACAAGACCTCATCACTTAAAAAAAAAAATTCACAACTACTATTTGGAAAGTTCCATTTACTGTATATTTTCATATTCCCAAATTACTTTTTAGCAATTTACTATTGTGTACTTATTGTGACCTAAAGTCATGTTTTTTTATGGCCAATAATAAACAATTTTGGACAGTTATTTTAACAAAATGGCTACCTCCAAACAAACTATCACAACTGTTTTTTAACAGTTACAGTAGAACTTCATAAAATCTAATACTGATAGAATAATATTCAATGACAAATAAGGGACACAGTAATCTTTAAAAATACAAACAAATGGGGGCCGGGCGCGGTGGCTCACGCCTGTAATCCCAGCACTTTGGGAGGCCAAGGCGGGTGGATCAC
>NW_016107856.1:1578852-1607931 GCF_001604975.1 Cebus imitator
TTATTTCAGTCAAAAGAATTTATTTTATTCCTGGGTAGCCTGTTTAAATTTTATCATGTATTCATTTTAACTGTTCAGAATACAGTGCAATGAAATATATTCGGTCAAAAGAAGAATCTAGATTGTCTCTTAAAAACAGCCTTACAGTCAAGACAAATCTAGTGAGAATTTACTTCAGTGAGATGCCGGAAAGGTCTGGACTTATGAGCAAACCCCTGGGCATCTTTTCAAAAGCTTGTGGGTGAGAAATGAGCTCAACTGGGGAAGGGTGTGGTGTGCTACGTGAAGTCAGGATTTCAGAGAAGACACTGTTCCTCTCGCTCCCTAGGGAGGAACACTGCCCAGTATAGTAAATTATCTTTTTAAAAGTACTTAGACTTTCTACTCTATAAGGAAAAATACTGGTTTTATTTATCTTATTTTATTGTTTATCTTTTTTTTTTTTTCTTTTCGTGGAAGATGAGGTCTTGTTATATTGCCTAGGCAGGTCTCCAACTCCTGGATTCAAGCCATCCTCCCGCCTCTGCCTTCCTAAGAGCTGGAATTACAGGTGTGAGCCACCATGCCCAGCCGAAAAATACTAGTTTTAATAGGAAATGTTTTATGTGCCAGGCCCACAAGGTGATTTCCTTCCTTCCTTCCTAATTCCCTCTCTCCCTCCCTCCCTCTCTTCCTTCCTTCTTTCTCTCCTTTGTATATTTCAAATTTTAATATTTATAATATCTGTATAATAAAAAAAGAATCTATTTTTTCTTTAAAAAATACTAAAAGTGCTGGGCACAGTGGCTCATGCCTATAATCCCAACACTTTGGGAGACCCAGGTGGGTGGATCACAAGGTCAGGAGTTTGAGACCAGCCTCACCAACATGGTGAAACCTTGTCTCTACTAAAAATATAAAAGTTAACCAGGCATGGTAGCGTGCGCCTGTAATCCCAGCTACTCAGGATGCTGAGGCAGAAGAATTGCTTGAACCCGGGAGGTGTAGCTGAGATCATGCCACTACACTCCAGCCTGGGTGACAGAGTGAGATTCTGTCTCAAAAAACAAACAAACAAACAAACTAAAAGTTTCAGGTCTTTAACTGATTTTTTTTTGCTTTTAATCTTTCTTTTATCACAAAAAAGAAAGCAAAAAAGGAGTGTTAACACCAACTTGGCTCCTAAGGGACCCTTTGTGCCCTTGCTGGGTCAGTAAAGCCAATCAGAACAGTTTTATCATATAAGGGGCTGGTACTGCAGGAGGTGCAGGCCTGTGATATTAACTGTCTGTATTTTGTCCCACTTTATAGGCAGCGAAGACAAAAGGATGGCGTTTAAAAGCCCTTCAGGGGGCCGGGCACAGTGGCTCACACCTGTAATCCCAGCACTTTGGGAGGCCAAGGCAGGCGGATCATCTGAGGTCAGGAGTTCAAGACCAGCCTTGCCAATATGGTGAAACCCTGGCTCTACTAAAAATTAGCCAGGCGTGGTGGTAGGTGCCTGTAATTCCAGCTACTTGGGAGGCTGTGGCAGGAAAATGGCTTGAACCTGGCAGGCGTCAGAGCAAGGCTCTGTCTCCAAAAAGAAAAAAAATTAAAACAACCAGGTGTGGTGGCGTGTGCCTGTAGTCCCAGCTACTTGGGAGGCTGAGCTGGGAGGATCGCTTGAGCCCAGGAGTTTTGGGCCGTGGTGCTCTTTGCTGATTGGGTGTCCACACTAAGTTCAGCATCAATATGGTGACCTCCCAGGAGCCGGGGGGACCACCAGGTTGCCTAAGGAGGGGTGAACTGGCCCAGGTCAGAAATGGAGCAGGTCAAAACTCCCTGGCTGATCAGTAGTAGGATTGGGCCTGTGAATAGCCACTGCACTCCAGCCTGAACAACACAGCAAGACCGCATCTCTGAAAAAAACAGAAACAAAAACAAAACCCTTCAGAGTCCAGGCACAGTGGCTCACGCCAATAATCCCAGCACTTCAGCACTTTGGGACACTGAGATTGCAGTGAGTTGAGATCATACCACTGTACTCTAGCCTGGGCAACAGAGCAAGACTCTTATCTCAAAAACAAAACAAAACAAAGGAAGAAAAAGAAAAAAACCTTCAAGGACTCCTCACTACTCTCAGGACAAATTCTAAGCTGCAGTGTGGCTAGAGTCTGGTGAACTGGGGCAGGCTATGGAGAACATAAAAGGGAGAAGTTAGAGAAGGAGCAGGCCAGGTGAAGTGGGACAGCATAGATCCTATAGGACCTTATAGGCCATTTGATAATTTTGCATTTTATTCTGGTTGAGATAGGAAGCCACCAGAGGGTTTTGAGCACAGGAGTACTATAAATCCACAGATCCTCATTCTGGCTGTTGTATTGAGAATGGCCTTAAGAAGGGCAAGGGGGCCGGTGTGGTCATTTACACCTGTAATCCCAGTACTTTTGGGAAGCTGAGGCTGGAAGATCATTTGAGCCCAGGAGTTTGAGACCAGCCTGGGCAACAGTGAGACTCCATCTCAATTTAAAAAAAAAAAAAAGGAAAGAAAAGAGGGGCAATGGTAGAAGTAAGACTTCTTTGGAGGCCATTATGTAATTCAGGTAAGAAATAATGATAGGAGAAAGTGATGGTGAGAACTGGTCCGATTCTGGATGTACTCTGAAGGCAGAGACTATGGGATTTACTGTAGATTGGATCTGGTATGAGAAAAAGGAGTGAAGGATGATCCAAAGATTTTTGGCCTGAGAAACCATAGAGATAGGGAAGAGCGAGGGAGGGAAGCAGGTAGTTTTGGAGGTGTATAGGAATCATTTGAGAATTCAGTTAAAGACATGCTAACTTGTAAGTCAGTATTCAAGGCCACTGCATACATGGTGGTTTACACTTGTAATCCCAGCACTTTGAGAGTCTGAGGCAGGCGGATTGCTTGAGATCAGCCTGGGAAACGTGGTGAAACCCCATCTCAATTAAATTTAAAAAAGTTAAAGAATTCAAGCCCCAGAGTGATGTCCTTGAGTAGGTGAGATGTGGGTCCCACCACCTGCGAAAGTCTGACCTGCAGTCCCTGACTCAAGATGGATGAATGGACACAGTCTCACACCATTACAGTGTTTCAGGAGGGCTAGGGATGGCCGTTGGCTGCTTTCACAGGGTGAAATGCAAGCAATCGACCCAGACCCTCTGTCCATTACACATTTATTCTCTCAAGACTTACAACAGAGGTTCTAAGTTAACACACTTGTGGATAATTAACATGGTTAAGAGAATTGTTTTATGGCTGGTAAAACCTTTAGGTTCTGGGGGTGCCCAGAGTCAATACTATTAACAGGTGATTCCCCTTTGATCTTCCTGGGAGAGACCACCCAGCACAAAATTAACATGAGTAAACAGAGTGGAGACAAATGGGTGTAGGGATAAGGCCTTTGATCATTTTTATCTCCAATTCCAAGCTCCCTCTGTCTCCTTGCATTTGTAGGATTGCAAATTTCAGGGTTTTGTTCTGGTATTTTGTTATTGTTTGTTTGCATTTTCGTTGGCTGGAGGCCACTCTCAGCTCCTAGAAGCTGCACGCAGTTCTCTGACATGTGGACCTCTCCACAGGCCATTCACAACATGGCAGTTTGTTTCTTTTTTCTTTTTCTTTTCTTTTCTTCTCTTTTTTTTTTTTTTGAGACTGAGTCTCACTATGTTGCCCAGGCTGGTTCTCGAACTCCTGGGCTCAAGCAATTCTCCTGCCTCTGCTTCCCATGGTGCTGGTATTATCTGTGTGTGAGCCACCATGGCAGGCCTGGCAGGTTTTATTAGTATCTGCATTTGGGACTCAAGGAGTCATCAGTTGACTTGTTGAAGGTCATAATTGTAGAGCCATGACTCCAACTCTTGTAGTCTGGCTTCAGAGTTCATGTTCTTACGTATTATGCTAAGCAGTTAAATACAAATGAATAAATAAGTGCTTTGTGTGGGGGGACACAGGAAATAATTACCCAGCAGCTATTTGAACCCAAATAAGTTTTGAAACCACACTTTCGTAATTCAAATTTTTTTTCTTTTTATGTTTTTATAATTCAATTTGATATCAAGCCAATTGGCACTGCCAGAGACTTTTATTGCAACATCAGTTCTTTCTTCCAATAATATTAAGTAACATAGGCCAAGGGGAGATATGGAGTCTGGAGGAAAAAATGTTGAGGAATTTTTTGCTGTGCCTAAGATCTTACCTGGAAAATAAAAAAGTTAATTGGTTGTCAATTCCTAAAGAAGGAATAGGTGACCAGGAGATATTGCCAACAAAAATAACTTGTGGTATATTGTATGTGTGAGAAGGATAAGAGATAAAAAGCACAATAAATTCAGACATGTTCATTTAGAGTAGAGCTGAAGAACTATATTATGAAAACCATATATATATATTTTTTGATATGGAGTCTTGCTCTGTCACCCAGGCTGGAGTGCAGTGTCGTGATCTCAGCTCACTGCAACCTCTGCCTTCTGGGTTCAATCAATTCCCTGCCTCAGCCTCCTGAGTAGCTGGGATTACAGGTGCCTGCCACTAAGCCTGGCTAATTTTTGTATTTATAGTAGAGACAGGTTTTTACCGTCTTGGCCAGGCTGGCCTTGAACTCCTGACCTCATGATCCACCTGCCTCGGCCTCCCAAAGTGCTGGGATTACAGTCATGAGCCACTGTGCCCAGCCTGAGCAATCATCTTATGGAAGGTCAACAGCCCAGCAGAGATGGATGGCTGAACAGTGACCAAATAGGTGGAGAGGCAGGTTTAGAATGAAGTATGCTGTCCTTCTGGTTTCTATATAGGTCAGATGCCATTCTAGACTAGGTTTTTGAGGAATTTCCCTTGGAGAGATTAACACTGTGTGACTGCCTACATTAGAAAGATCCAGTTTAGGCTGGGTGTGGTGGCTCATGCCTATAATCCCAGCACTTTGGGAGGCCAAGGTGGGTGGATCGCTGGAGGCCAGGAGTTCCAGACCAGCCTGGGCAACATGGCAAAACCCCGTCTCTACCAAAAATACAAAAAATTAGCTGAGCGCTGTGGTGGGTGCCTGTAATCCCAGCTACCTGGGAGGCTGAGACCAGGAGGCGGAGTTTGCAGTGAGCTGAGCCTGAGCCACTGCACTCTAGCCTCCGCGATGGAGCAAAACTCCATCTCGGAAAAAAAAAAAAAAAAGGAAAGATTCAGCCAAGTGGGCTCTCAAGAGTATGCATTAAGTATTTGATCTAGGACTCACAATGGTTACAAGCCATTTAGCTTTAAGAGAAAAAAAAATATACTGAAATCGTTGATTATGGGGGTTGAGGCTTTTAATGACTGGATTATTTTTACACTCATTACCTTCAGAGGAACTCTGTTATGTGGCAGTAGATTGACTTCTAATCCTGCTGTTGCTTCTTAACTGCTGTTCTTTCTTTCAGCTCATCTTTTCAATTATGAGAAGTTTTGTCTCCTTATCTATGAATTAAGGGAGGTGGACCAGGTAATTTCCAGCCAACAGCACAGGAATGAAATTTCAAGTCCACTCCTCCACACCATAAAAACCATACCTCAGTGTGGAATCCTGAGGTTGTGTACCTCCTGTAGTTGTCACATACTGATACTCTCAACTTTCTTCTTCTTCTTTTTTTCTTTTGTCTTTTTGAGACAGGGTCTGGCTCTGTCACTCAGGCTGGAGTGCAGTGGCAGGATCACAGCTCACTGCAGCCTTAAACTCCTGGGCTCAAGTGATCTTCCCACCTCAGCCTCTGGAATAGCTGGGGCCATAGGCATTCACCACCATGCCTGGCTAATTTTTGTATTTTTTGTAGAGACAAGGTTTTGCCATGTTGCCCAGGTGGGTCTCGAACTCCTGAGCTCCAGTGATTGGTCCACCTCTACCTCCCAAAGTGCTGAAATTACAGGTGTGAGCCACTGCACCTGTCACACTGACAGTCTCTTGTCCACTTTCTCTCCTGTTCATTGCATTTTGTTATTTGCGTGATTCTTAGGTTACAATCAGTTTTGAGCAGTTGTACATTTACTCATCTTTGTATATCATCCCCAGCATCCCACACATTGTAAATGTACAAAGACTTTTCTGACAGCTTTCCAGATCGAAACCTTCTCAAGGACTGCATATACTTTAGGAGAGTGTGGAAAACACTGGGTAAAAAAATAAATTTGTCATTTAATAGAGTGTACTCATCATTCCACAAAATTTCAAAACACACCCTGAAGTACAGAAAATTTATAGTGTGGAAGAAGTGGTGAGGTAAGTCAGAATCATCTTTTGGGAGAATGAAGTACTCATGTCCTAGGAAACTACCAACAGCAAAGTCAAAACCCTAATCTCACCCCCACCCATATGTTTGAAGGCTCTTGGAAACAGTGATCTCATGAATACTCAGGCCTTGCCTTGAACGGAGCCTTGAGTTGAGCCAGACTTTCTCCTGGTGTGTTGTCTATACTGCTGGGAAATAATCTGGACATTTTTAGAAGTTCAGTGGACTAGCTGAGGCCATTGCACTCAGGACAATGGAGGGAAGGCTCCACTAGTGTATATTTGCTAAAGCAGCCCACTGTTCAAAAAATCTGGGTGAGGCCAGGCACTGTGGCTCATACCTGTAATCCCAGCACTTTGGAAGGTCGAGGTGAGCAGATCACTTGAGGACAGGAGTTTGAGACCAGCCTGGACAACAAGGCAAAACCCTGTCTCTACTAAAAATACAAAATTTAGCTAGGCCTGGTGGCACATGCCTGTAATCCCAGTTACTTGGGAGACTGAGGCACGAGAATCACTTGAACCCTGGAGATGGAAGTTGCAGTGAGCTGAGATTATGTCACTGCACTCCAGCCAGGGCAACAGAGCGAGACCCTGTCTCAGAAACAAAGCAAAACAAAAAACCCTGGGTTGTGGATCATTACTGGTTGTACTAAGCAAGAGAGTGTAGACAGACTGGCACATATCTGACATGACTTCAGAGAGAAACAATCAAGGAAGCAGCTTTTTAAATTGTTAGCATACCTGCTTTTCTGAAATTAAAAATTCTAATTATAAAGCAATTTTCTCTGTAGCATATTTAGAAAACACACCCTGAAAATCATCCAAAAGAATATAAAAATCACCATAATTCTCTTGTCCCTAAAAGACAAAACATAAGACTTATTGTTCCTAATTTTTAAAAATTTGTTTGCAGTAATGGCCCACCTAAAACATCTCTCCTATAATCCCAATATGATTCTGTTTTTTTTTTTTTCTTTGAGATGAAGTTTCACTTTTGTTGTCCAGGCTGGAGTGCAATGGTGCAATCTCAGCTCCCTGCAACCTCTGCCTCCTGGGTTCAAGCCACACTCCTGCCTCAGCTTCTCAAGTAGCTGGGATTACAGGTGTGCACCACCACTCTCAGCTAATTTTTTGTGTTTAGTAGAGACAGGGTTTCACCATGTTGGTCAGGCTGGTCCGGAACTCCTGCCTCGGCTTCCCAAAATGTTGGGATTACAGGTGTGAGCCACCTCGCCCAGTCTGATTATATGTTTTTAATAGAGGACTTCTCCATTTCACTTTTTTCTTTCTTTCTGTCTTTTATTTATTCACCTAACATTTATTGAGTAGCTACTGTGTGCTAGGCTTTCTCTCTGTTTTTTTTCAGACTCAGTCTTACTCTTGTCTCCCAGGCTGGAGTCCAATGGTGTGAACTTGGCTCACTGCAACCTCCGCCTCCTGGATTCAAGCGATTCTCCTGCCTCAGCCTCCCGAATAGGTGGGATTACAGGCACCTGCCACCACACCTGGCTGATTTTTGTATTTTTAGTAGAGATGGGGTTTCTCCATGTTGGCCAGACTGGTCTCGAACTCCTGACCTCAGGTGATCCGCCCACCTTGGCCTCCCAAAGTGTTGGGATTACAGGCATGAGCCACTGTGCCCAGCCAGCTTTTTCTCTTTTCTCTTTCCAACTCCATGTGATGTATTAGACTAGTATTTCAATTTTGTAGATAAGGAAACTGATGTTCAGGGAGGGAATTTAGGTGATTTTTTCCAGGTCTCACAACTTCTATAATATACCTGTTGTATCTCTTTTTTTTTTTTTTTTTTTTNTGAGATGGGGGTCTCACTCTGTCACCCAGGCTGTAGTGCAGTGGTGTGATCTGGGCTCTCTGCAACCTCTGCCTCCCAGGCTCAAGTGACTCTCCTGCCTCAGCCTCGCGAGTAGCTGGGACCACAGGTGTGCACCAGCACACTGGCTAATTTTTTGTATTTTTGGTAGAGACGGGGTTTCTCCATGTTGCCCAGGCTGGTCTTGAGCTCCTGGGCTCAAGCAATCCACCCTCCTCAGCCTCCCAAAGTGCTTAGATTACAGGCATGGGTCACCATGCTTGGCTCTATCTATCTATCTACTCTCTATCTAGTAGATGAAATATTACTTACCTTTTTGAAAACCAAGCTGAATCCATAACACACTAGTGAAAATACATACTTTTTGGTGAATATTCCGGTTTTGGTGTTTCACATTTTACAGCTTATTTAATAGCATAGCATATCTCACTTTCTAAGTTCTTTACCTGAGTACAAATTCCTTGGTCTTTTTCATTAAGGAGGCAGCAGAAGTTAGAAAAGGTGATGGTGTGGCCATGCGCGATGGCTCAGGCCTGTAGTCCCAGCACTTTGGGAGGCCAAGGCAGGCGGATCAACTGAGGTCAGGAGTTCGAGACCAGCCTAACATCGTGAAACCCTGTCTGCACTAGAAATACAAAAATTAGCCGGGCATAGTGGCGGGCATCTGTAATCCCAGCTACTTGGGAGGCTGAGGCAGGAGAATCCCTTGAACCTGGGAGGCAGAGGTTGCAGTGAGCCGAAATCACACCACCGCACTCCAGCCTGGGTGACAGAGTGAGACCCTTTTCCAAAAAAAAAAAAAAATTTAGAAAAGATGGTGGTGCTATAAGTGGGAAACCACATGAAAGCCTCCATCCCCCAAGGCTGAGTTTCAAAGGGCAGCCTCCTGTGAGGAGTGAGGCTGTCCCTTGCCTCTGGCCTCTTTCCCAAACTTACTGGCCTGTCCTTTGGGAAACCTCTTCAATCCTTCATTCCTTCCCTCCTCTGAGCTCTGAAATCCTTTATTTGTGCATTCACTGTAGCGCTTATGACTCTCTGCCTTGAAAAAGAAACATCTCTCCTATTTCTATTATGGCACTATAAAGCCCTTTAGGACACAGAATCTTTTGATTTCCTGGGTGTCTATCACAGGGTCTAGCACAGAGCAGCCAAATAAACATATTTTGAGCAAACATCAGTTTGTTCTTTTTTGAATGCTGAAAATGTGCCAGTTTGCACTTAAGAGAATAGTTCAACTCAGTCATCCATATATAAACATGGAGGTATTCCAGGCAATGCCTGCTCTGTACAGGCTTCTGTGCTCTTCATCTAAGCCTCCACTGTATCCAATTAGAAGGCTGAGAATTACAGAAAAACATTTCCCTATCATGATTGCCGTGCTAAGGAGGCACAGTTGCCACCATAAACAGCACTTGCCGGTGGCATTTACAGCTTCTCAGGTGATGTGGCATTCTGACCAGATGCCAGAAGACTTGCGACATGGGACAGGTATACTGTTCTGTGGACTGTTGTATCTTTCCTGGATCCTTTTCCTTCAGAGCTGTATGCTCTGTGGGTTAATGATTTTCTTTTGTGTTGGACTGGTAATGAACAACTCCACTGTTGGTTGTATTTTATAATTTCAATCTTGTAGAACAGTATGAAGAAGTTCTAAACACCCTTTTAAAGTAGCTAATTGTTAGCATTTTCCTCCATTTACTTCATTCTTATTTACTTTGCCTCCCAAATTTCTTCCTTCCCTACCCCCATGTATGTATGCACATATATTTCTTTCTGAACCTTTTATTTATTCTTTGAGACAAGGTCTCACTCTGTCACCCAGGCTGAAGTGTAGTGGCATGATCACAGCCCACTGCAGCCAGAACCTCCAGGACTAAAGCGATCCTCCTGCCTCAGCCTTGGGAATAGCTGGGTCCACAGGCACACACTACCATGCCCAGCTAATTTTTGTGTTTTTTGTAGAGATGGGTTTTTGCCATGTTGCTTAGGCTAGTCAAATTCCTAGGCTCAAGTGATTCTCTCGTCTTGGCCTCCCAAAGTGCTGGGGTTACAGGCTTGAGCCATTGCTCCCGATCTTTCTGAACCATTTAAGAATTGCAGACATCATATTCTTTTAGTCTAAACATTTTAGTATGTCTTTCCTAAGAACACAAACATTCTTTTACATAACCATGGCACAATGACCAAAATAAATTTATTTAGTCATTTGTTCACATCCACAACACACAGGAAATAGCTCCAGAATTTTTCCATTGATAAGTATCTTTTGTGGCTTTCAGGTGTGTTTTATAACTCTTCTTACACAGGTTTTGCACATTTTGTGCTAAATTTATATTTAATTTTTTTGTTGCTGTTATAAATGGCGTTTTCTCCGCCAACGTGTCTTCTAAATGTTATAATGTGCATATATGAGAGCTATTGATTTCTATATGTTCATTTTATAACTTGCTACCTTACTGATATGGTTTGTCTGTCTCCCCATCCAAATCTCACCTTGAATTTTAATAATCTCCATGTGTCAAGGGCTGGACCAGGTGGAGATAATTGAATCAGGGGGGTGTTTTCCACCATGCTGTTCTCCTGATAGTGAGTTCTCACCATATCTGATTTTTTTTTTTTTTTTTTTTTTTTTTTTTTTTTTTTTTTTTTTTTTTTTTTTTTTTTTTTTTTTTTTTTTTTTTTTTTTTAGACAGAGTCTTACTCTGTTGCCCAGACTGGAGTGCAATGGCACGGTCTCGGCTCACTGCAACCTCCGCCTCCTGGGTTCAAGTGGTTCTCCTGCCTCAGCCTCCCGAGTAGCTGGGACTATAGGCACATGCCACCACACCCAGCTAATTTTTGTATCTTTAATAGAGATGGGGTTTCACTATGTTGGCCAGGCTTGTCTCAAACTCCTGATCTCATGACCCACCTGCCTCAGCTTCCCAAAGTGCTGGGATTACAGGCATAAGCCAACACACTCAGCTGATCTGATGGTTTTTTTTTTGAAACAGAGTCTGGCTCTGTCGCCCACGCTGGAGTGCAGCGGTACAATCTTGGCTCACTGCAACCTCCACCTCCCAGGTTCAAGCAATTCTCTTGCCTCAGCCTCTTAAGCAGCTGGGATTACAGGCACGTGCCACCACACTCAGCTAATTTTTGTATTTTTAGTAGAGATAGGTTTTCACCATATTGGCCAGGCTGGTCTCGAACTCCTGACCTCAGGTGATCCTCCTGCCTTGGCCTCTCAAAGTGCTGGGAGGCACTGTGCCCAGCCATATGATGGTTTTATAAGTGGCTTCCCTCTTTGCTCAGCACTCATTCCCTCCTACTGCCCTGTGAAGAGGTGCCTTCCACCATGATTGTACGTTGCCTGAGGCTTCTGCAGAACTGTGAGTCAATTAAACCTCTTTTCTTTGTAAATTACATCTCAGGTATCTCTTCATAGCAGCATGAAAATGGACTAATACACTTACCAAAATTTTTCTATGGTTAGTCTTATCATTGACTCTCTAGGGTTTTCCAGATACTCTCTTTTGTCATTTGCAAGTCAAAGTAGTTTTACTACTTTCTTAAATTCTTAAAAAATAGTTTTTAGTTCTTATATATTTTTGCTAATTCATAAGCCTCTTATGATTTCTGTTGTCTAACTTCATTAGCTGATACCTTTGGTGTAATGTCAAAAAAATCATAGTTAGAGCATCCTTGCCTTGTTTTCTTCAATCATCTCTTAAAAGACAATGCATATAAAAAGTATTTTGAAGGACAGAAATAACTCTAATGTGAGAAATTTCTGGACATTTAGCTGGTGAGATGAGATTATGACCCCTTTTATGCCTAGTAACCAGAATAACAAACAAACAGATGAAACTTTAGCAACAAAAGGTAAAAGTACAAATTTGATTTTATAGTAGTTCATTAAAAACATTTGAGTGGGACCTCAGTTTTACCTTTTTTCTTTAAAAGATTTCTAACTAATAATTTTGCTCTTTACACAGTCATTCATCTAAGACTTATAGAATGCCTATAATATTCCAGACATTATCTTAGGTTCTTTCTCATTTTTTACTACACCCATGTGAAATAGGTATTAGTCTCATTTCATAAAAGGACATTGGAGTTTGGAGGGGTTAAATGACTTACCCAAAGTCACACAGTTAGTAAGGGTAGACTGATTTTGAATCTGGGTCTCCTAGTTTGAATTTTTATAAGTACTCAATAATAAATAATAGCTAAAAGTTATTTAGTTTTTACTCCGTTTTACATACTTTACATCGACTGGTTTAATACAACCACCAAATGGCATTTTCATCTTTATTTTATTGTGTTTTTTTATAGATGAGAAAACTGACACACAAGTAGCTTGCCACAGATCACAAGCAATAAAGAAGGTGAGACTGTCTTCTGATCCTGTGGTTAAGAAACCAGTCACTACACTATTCTTTCAAAGAAATGAATGAAGTTCTAGGATCATGAGAGATGGAGAGTATTCAATCTCTTGAATGTAAATCTACCAGCATTATTTACCAAGTTTAGGTTTTTCCTGTTACTTGATGAAGTTGATAAAGGAAATGAAAAGGCCTTTGCACTCAAGAAAGTGGAAGAAAGGCACCTAAATGCCTGAATCTCTTTATGATAGGTGCTATGTTAAATCTAGGTATTTTTGGTTTTTCAACATATCGTACTTCTTGCAAAAACTGCAAAATGCAACACAACTTTAAATGTAAACATAGCTTCTAAGTGCACAGGGTTGAACATATAATAATCTGTGTGTGCACACCCACACTAGGTTATGCAACAGGAGTATAAACACTGGTCCTGGAATGGCCTGGGAGGTCATCAAGGCCCTCCACCATCTTCCTGCAGAGTACTGAGGCCTAGTGACCTTAAGACTGCAGACTCAATGATGAGTCCAGGCTTACACAAGCTTAGGTTAACTAATACTTTTGCTTGCATTTCCTCTCTCCTTTCCTATCTGTTTGTGCAAAAGTAAAAAGGCCCCGCTTCACTTTCTTGGGAGCCAAAACGCCACCAGAGAGCGAGTTTGGGGCCTGGCCAGATATCTTGCGAACTGCACACAAAATAACTAGCCCAAGGACAGGGAGCGCGCCAGGCCCGCTCAGAAGGTTTCTCCGCAGAAAAATCCGCCGCTCTTTCCCAACCACCCGCGTGGGTGGCTCTGAAATCCGTCACCTTGGGGACACAGCTCCCCGCCCATCTCTGTGGCCCGCTTGTGCTCAGTGCCGCTGGGCCCACTAAGAGCCTTGGACTCGCACCTCCCAGTACAACCTAGGGACGTCAGGGCTCCTGGGACCCACTAGGCGCTCTTGGCCGGCCCGGACCTGGCCCCTCCTAACGGACCCAACTGACATTCCCCTCGCCCGCACCAGCTAGTGCGCTGGAGAAGCCGGGCCGCCCGCTGACTGCGCTCCAGGACCATCCCCATTGGGCCAGAGGATGAGTGACGCATTAGGCCCCGCCCCGCCCCGACGGGCCCCTCTCTTCACGCTCGGCCCCTACCCCCTAGCCCCGCCCCGGCGCCCAAGGCCGCGCCCGCCTGTTCGCCTTCGCTCTCGGCGCTGACGTGTCTAGGCGGTAGGGTTCCACTCCTCCCCGCGCCAGCAGCCACTCGTCGTGGCAAGAGGGGCGGGGTGGCCGGGGCTGGCGTTCCTCTTCGCCCCCGCTCCCGGCCCGCCCCCACGCCGCGGCCCCCCGGATGAGGGTATATATTCGCAGCGGGCGCGGGACGCAGATGAGTGGCCGCGCGGAAGGAGCCGGAGCCGGAGCCGGGCGGAGCTGGCGTTCTGCTGAAGAAGGTGAGGGGCTCCCAGCCCAGCGAGGGGACGGCGGGCCCGGGACCCGGGCAGCGGGGGCCCTGGCCCCGCCGCTCACACGGCCACGCGCGCGGACGTGGACACGCGTCGCACGAACGTGCACAGCGCGGGCAGCGGAGCACACGCCGAGGAGCCTCCCGTCCGCCCGCACACACACACACACCCCAGCCCGTGCGCCCCGCGGTCGCACCCCATCCTCCGCCACCCCGCTGGAGGTTGTGGATGGAGGGCCGGGGATGGGATGAGCGCGCCCCAGATGGACTGGGGGCGTTGTGGGAGGAGGTCTGGGCCAGTGTCTGGAGACCTAGGAGGTTGTCTAGGTGTGTGGGGTTGGGAGTGGGGCCTCTCCCGGGTGGGCAGTAGAGACCTCGAGGCTCTCAGGCTGGGGCCTCGTGGACGGTTATACCAAGTGTGCGGGCCTCCAGTGGGACAGGAGGTCGTTGGAACTGTCAGGTGGAAGCGAGTTGGTGTGTCTTGAATATATGAGGAAAAGAATTGAGAGCTCTGACAAGGACTAGGAGATACCTTTGGAGGACAGGACAGTGGGGCAAATCCTCTTAGCTTGCCACTTTCTTGCTTTCTTTTTTTTTTTTTTTGGGTTGATTTGTCTTGATACTGGTAATGAGAGAGGATTGAAATTTCTGGGTTTCCTCTTTCTTGGCCCAGCAGAAGGATGGTATTGGAGGGCTGAGCACACATATGTTGAACATATGGCAGCCTGAAGTTTGGCCTGACGCTGTGCTACACTTATTTCTACATGGTTTATGAAATCTGAAATCAGGTAATCGTGATTATGCTCATATGTGTGTGTCATTTGGTGTTGCAAAAGTTTAAAGACTTTTAGGTGAAATTCACTGGGTGTGGACCCAAGAGTTTGCAGTTGTCTATTCCTTCACTCTTAGTCAGTTGGCTCACTTCGCTGGAACTAAGAAAGACTTCATAGGCTGTGCCGCCTGCCAGGCATTTATAGGATTCAGTTGGTGGTTATGTCTTAACTCTACTGTTTTTAAAAAGCTTTAAAGAGGTTTACTTACTAATTTTGAGGGCATACATATACCAGCAGAGACAGGGGCCAAGTGGGGGAGGCCAGAAAACGAGGGAAAAATACTGGATTTCCTTCATGCTGGTATTTAAATCTAATAAAAATATATTTGATAATATTTGATAATGGTAGATTATTACCAAATTTGTCATTTATTTTGATGCAGATGCATTAGGCTATGGGCATGTACCGAGTTTTGTCATAATTTCTAGAGCAGATTTTCAACTTTTTCAGATTTTGGTTGTCAAAATAAAAATCTGTATCTCTTAATTCTTCTATTCGTTGCTTACCATTACACACACGTGCCTCTAAGCAGCGTTAATGGGAAATATGGTACTATTTTTGTGGCATGGAGGTGCTTATATCTGCCTCAAATTAATATCACAGATAAATTATGGTTGTCCAAAACTCAAGTATGGTGGTTGTATTCTGAACATTATACAACATGTAAATGAACACGTGACCAGTTATCAAAGTTTATGAGGTATCTTATTTGCATGGATTCATTTTCCCAAGTGTCTGAAGGCGGATGAGTATCTAATGACCTTTTAGGAGGAACTTTTAGGAAAAGTTTGTTTTATATCTTAAAATGTTATAATAATATGTTTGTGTATGCCTTTTAGCAGACAGAGCACTTTTTACTCTTGACTCTCTTGAAGGCATGTGAGAAAGGTTGGTTGTCTTATATTCATGAGGAAATACATGTACAGGAAGGTAAAATGATTGCGTAGAATCAAATGATGAAGAAGAACCAAGAACAAGGACTTCCTATTCTTTGGTTATCTGATTCACTGCTGATCTTGCCACTACAATGTACTCCCTTAAATCAGAGGCAAAGCAGTAGCATAAATGAGGTCTTGGGGAAAAGCAGCATTCCTTGGAAAATAGTTTAATGTAAATCTGTTCCACTCAAGTGTCTTTTTTTTTTTTTTTTTTTTGAGATGGAGTTTCGCTTTTGTTGCCTAGGCTGGAGTGCAAGGGCCTGATTTGCAACCTCTGCCACCCAGGTCAAGCAATTCTCCTGCCACAGCCTTTGGAGTAGCTAGGATTGCAGGCATGTGCCACCATGCCTGGCCAATTTTGTATTTTTAGTAGAGATGGGTTTTCTCCATGTTGGTCAGGCTGGTCGCCATCTCCTGAACTCAGGTGATCTGCCCACCTCAGCCTCCCCAAGTGCTGGGATTACAGGTGTGAGCCAACGCACCCAGCTCAAGTGTCTTTTTTAATATGATTTTTAAAAATTAAAAAAATAATAGCAACATGACTCTTGAAGCCTATGTAAATCAATAGGAATGCCTTTTAATACCATAATGAACATTCAAAGCTAAGTACGTATTGTTATTATCACGTCAGGGAACACGCAGATATAGGAACACACAAGCTAGACCTGAGCTTGTAAATGGTGTTTGATGTTTAATGATCCTCGTGAAGTAGAGACTATTATTAATCTCATTTGACAGATAAGGTAACCGAGGCATGGGGAAATTAAGTGGCTCAGCTGAGCCTAGAATTGTGCTCTGAACTACCATGTGGATTACTTTTCACTGTTCTTACAGGAGGAGAAGATTTGGGCTGTTTTTTTGGTACCTACTTTTTCCCTCTGTCCCTCACATGGAAGCAGTTATAATGTAGTGATGATTCTTTACAGTGACCCTCAGATTTATTCCTTTCACTCTTATTTTCTTTGCCACTAATCTGGTGAGACCTTTGGTATTTCTTACTGCAATTGTCTTTTAACTTATTTTCCTGGTTCTGGTTGTTCCTCCTTACAATCTATTGTATGCCATTGCTCTTTTCTCTCATCTCTTTAAAGCATGGTAACATTGCCCTGTTTGAGAATCTACTGTTGGCTTTCTATTACTGACTCTGTGAAGTCTGAATTTTTTTGCTTAGTTTTCAAGGCTCTTCATGATCTAGCCCTACGCTAGGCCATTTTCTATCGTTTGTCATGATGTTCACCTTACTGCTTTCCGTCCCACACATGCTTGCTCCTCATGGCCACCAGGCTCTGCTTGTTTCCTAATCTTTTAATTTTTTTGAGACAGGATCTTCTGTCTCTAGCCTGGAGTGCAGTGACGTAATTATGCCTCACTGCAGCCCCAACCTTTCAAATTCAGGTGATCCTCCACCTCAGCCTCCCAAGTAACTGGCACTGCGTGCGTCACCACACCTGGCTAATTTTTGTATTTTTGATAGAGGTGGGGTTTTGCCATGTTGCCCAGGCTGGTCTTGAACTCCTGAGCTCAGGCAATTCACTTATTCTAGCCTGTACCAGGATTACAGTTGTTTTGAGCTACCACGCATGGTCTCTAATCTTATCTATATAGTCTGCCCAACCCTTATCACACAGCTAGGTTTTGCCTCTTTGTGAACTTTCTAGATAACACCTGTCTCCTCTCAGAGCATTTGTCTATATTGGGTGAGTAGATTAAATATTTACTCATTTTCTTAATCTTTAGCACCATGAAGTTTAATATTTTACTATATTATCACAGAATGCTCTTTAGAAAACATTTGTCTTATTCACTGATTATTATGTGTGTATTGCTTGTCTCTTTAAGGAGGGTCCAAGTTTTTAGTGAGTAGAGAAAATAGATGTGTTATTATTGCTTCTTTGCAGAAGTTGCTAATGAAATGAAATGTATTTTTCCTGATTATAGGTGGTTCTGTCTTCCTGAATATTTCAGTATACTGACTATAAGAAAGCATAATAGTATCTCTATCGTTAGAGATACAAGGAGAGCATTGAAATATTAAGCAGTCAGGTGTTCTTTCCGTGGTAGCTTAGTGGTCAAAGGAGTAATACAGAGAAAATTAAACATGGTAAAGAGTGTGAGCCTTGTCGTCAGGCTGCCTGGATTCATATCCCAGCTCCACTCATTGGTAAGATTGCTTAGCCTCTCTGCCTGTCTTCTCAACTGTAAAGAAGTGGTAATAATAGTGCCTATGCCATAGAGTTGTTGAAAATTAAACAAGACGTGAAGGTAAAGTACTTAGAAGTACCTGGTACATATTATTGTCTTACAGGTGTGATCCCTTACAAATATTGAGTGATGGAAAAGCAGAAGTTAATTTCTTTAACATCAAGTTTTAAAAATATTCTTATTTTTAGAGGGGAAAAAAAACCCTCTCAATTTTGAAGGTTGGATTTTGACATGCTGTTAATTACTTTTCTCTTTTAGGTTTACAGGTACATAAATTACACCCCTGTTTTCACAAAGCTTGGCTATTAGAGCATTATGAACATTGATGACCTCAAACTCAGGTTGTCCAAAGCTGGGCAAGAACACCTACTACGTTTCTGGAATGAGCTTGAAGAAGCCCAACAGGTAGAACTTCATGCAGAGCTCCAGGCCATGAACTTTGAGGAGCTGAACTTATTTTTCCAAAAGGCAATTGAAGGATTTAACCAGTCCTCTCAGCAAAAGAATGTGGATGCACGAATGGAACCTGTGCCTCGGGAGGTGTTGGGCAGTGCTACAAGGGATCAAGATCAGCTCCAGGCCTGGGAAAGCGAAGGTACTGGGCATGTACATATTTGTTCTGAAGTTTATTTGAGATATACTAAAATTGTCAGGTAGCTGGATCGTGTAACTATTATTTTGATTTGTACTACATTAAACCAGGTGACCCAGCAGAAAGTGACAGATTGTCTTTTCATTTTTGATGCTCCATTCAAGGCTTCTCTCATTCAAATATTAATTTGCCTCCAGTCTTTCCCTCCTCAGTTTCCATACTTCTGCTAGATTTCTTTTCCTGAAGTTAAATACACAACTTAAATACTTAAGTTTAAGCTGGCTTAATCTTTAAACCTGCCCTAACTTGACCCTAACCCATATTTTTCAACCAGCATTTTAGCTAACCAAATAGTTCACCTTTCCCTGAACATGGTATCATGCCTTCCCTGCCTTTGCTTATGTTTATCCTTGGCTTGATGTGGCCTTTGCCCTTTCTCTGCCTAGCTAGGTCACCTTGTAAGGTCATCTCTTGGAGTTGTACAGTGCAATAGTCTGCCACTTCAGGAATTTACACTCATTCATTAAGGTTCACCACACGTAGTATTTGATCTATGACCTTTTCTTCAGTGTCCCAAGTTAGAAGTAGTTGTTCATGCTTTTATTTCATTCTTGCTTATCATAAGAGTTGTTTAACTTTTGTCTTTCTCAATACATTGTAAGTTCTTGAAGAGCAGCCCATGTATTAGTTGTCTCTGTATGTCACGTAACATTTAGAACAGTTTTATTGTTATAAGTTGATCAATAAGTGTTTGTTGAATTGCCCCAATGCTTTTCATTCTAAACCATATAAAAAAATCTGTCGCCGTAACCTAATACTTATTTGTGCTTTTGAGAATGGCAGAATAGCTCAACTGTAGCTTTTGGTGGAGCTGAAAGCTATGGTTTTTACAATCTGCTTCTCCTCTGTAGGTAAAATGTTGACTAAATATTGTAGCTGTTGCCCTGAGTGTTTGTACCTGATCCTTGTCAAATCTGGGCCTCATTTTCTCAACTGTGAATGAGAACTTGGGCAAATACTTCTCTTAACTTTTTAAAAGGCATTATTTTATTGCAAAAATAATATTGAAATGACAGATTGCCCATAATCTCATCAAAGCTATATTTTTTATTTGCTCACATTACTACCTAGTACTTGATTGTATACATATTTTTTTGTTTCTTTGTTTCCGAGACAGTTTCGCTCTGTTGTCTGGGCTGGAGGGCTGGAGTGCAGTGGTGTGATCTCATTCACTGGAACCTCTGCCTTCCAGGCTTAAGCGATTCTCCTGCCTCAGCTTCCCGAGTAGCTGGGATTACAGGTGCACACCACCATGCCCAGCCAAGCTTTTGGTATTTTTAGTAGAGATGGGTTTCACCATGTTGGCCAGGCTGGTCTTGAACTCTTGACCTCAAGTGATCTGCCCACCTTGGCCTCTGAATTACAGGCATGAGCCACTGTGCCTGGCTGGATTGTATATATATTTGATTTCATAGATGTGCGGTAATACTATACATCCAATCTTATGGTCTGTATTTGCTCTACACCTTGGCTATTTTTATTTTGTTTTCCACTCTTTGGCATCCTCCTGCCTCCTGTAAAAAGAAAGATCATTGGCACTATCAACCTTCTGTATACCTTTCTCTTTCTCCAGGCTCATAAATTTACTGATTTTCAAAGGGTGTTCCAAAGAACCCCAGGGTTTTCACTGCTAGGGAAGCTGCCTCTTATAGGGAGGGGGGAGCAGATACTAAACTGGTAGGACTCCAACCCCTTTATCCTCCACCATGAGTAGTTCTGCTTTTTTCTGTTCAGTGTATTTGATCTTTACATGAGGTTTTATTTAAAAGAATTTAGAGGTTTAAAAACAGTTTGAAAATAATTGAATCTTCTTTGAGAAGGTGCTTTCCAGATGTAAAATGCTTGATAGTAGCTATCCTAGCTTTTTACTTAGAATAGGGCTTTGTCACTAAGATGTGAGAGAATGATGCCTAGATGTATCCTTGGGAATGAAGAGTTTCAATGATACCATGACTTCGTTACTTTGGATTCAGAAATCTTTCCCTCCTTCCCTGGGTTTCAAAAAGGCTACCATTCCAAACCAAAAGCCACACAGTCCTTTCTTTACCCTCTAGTATCCCAGTTGCCTGTATTTTTCCTTGGGATTTTAAGGGGGTGAAGTCTTAGTAATAACTCTAATGGAAAGTCAAAGCTTTGACCTTGTGTAATGGGGAACATAAGCCACAGTTAAGATATCCTATAATTTGAGTCTTCTTTATGGCCTTTTTGTTGGACTAGGTGGAGCTAGTCTACAGTTATGACTTTTCATGTAAACTAAAATCCAGAACTATTAGAACCAAGTATAGCATACCACAGTGCAAACTTCCTTTTGGCTTAGTGTCAAGTGAAAGATATTTATTTGTAGCTTAAACAGTAAGGGTGGAGAGGGAGACTTTATGTTGACATTATATCCTTTTCACTTAGCCAGAAGCTGCCATGTGTCTGCAAATTCATAACAAAATGAAGTTTCTGCAGTAAGTTATCAAAGGGAAGAGAAGCCACTGGGACAATTATGGCATTGTATTTCAGGTAGTAGGAGGATCCTGGTAATTGTATCAATGACATTTTTTTACCCCCAACACCCGTAGAATGGGGGAATAAAACCATTGTCCAATAATTGCAAAGTATTTGGTAATTATTCAGATGATAACGGACATTTTTACAACTGGAGTGGAAAATTATTTCTGAAGGAAGAATGTAAGTGATCACTGTGCTCCTTGTTAAAGAGAGATCTTGCTTTAATTCTTGAAGTTTTCTGGCCAGTTGTAGAAAATGAAGAGGAGCAACTAGAAAATCTTTATTTTACAAAGCTGAGATCTTGAAAGAGAAGTAATTAGCAGCCCTGACGAGGCCGGGTGCGGTGGCTCACCCCTGTAATCCCAGCACTATGGGAGGCTGAGGCGGGCAAATCACTTGAGGTCAGGAGTTTGAGACCAGCCTGACCAACTTGGTGAAATCCCATCTCTTAAAAAAAAAAAAAGAAGCTTTGATGAGAATCTGTAATTTTGGTAAAGATACACTGGAAAAACCTGTTTGCTTGATAAAAATTCTTCTTCTTTATTAAAACAAATGCATGCTTATTTGAACACAAATCTACCAGTTTTATAGTAGCTAATTACTATTCAGTCTTGGCCGTTTTTGCCTATGAGACATTTTCCTATTAATCATAATGATGCTTCTCTACCATATAGCACTATTGTAGAAAAATAAATGGATTGTTTAGAAGAAATACATTCTTTTTTTTTTTTTTTTTTTTTGAGATGGAGTGTCGCTCTGTCACCCAGGCTGGAGTACAGTGGTGTGATCTTGGTGTACTGCAAACTCCACCCTAGGTTTAAGCAGTTCTCCTGTGTCAGCCTCCCAATAACTGGGATTACAAATGTCTGCCACCACGCCTGGCTAATTTTTGTATTTTTAGTAGAGGCAGGGTTTAATTTCCTAATTGTCACATGGATTTAAATACATTTATAATTAGTTAACATTTTTCAGGTAGGTGCTGTGCTCAGCTCACATGTTGGTCAGGCTGGTCTCGAGCTCCCGACCGCAAGTGATCTGCCCACCTCGGCCTCCCAAAGTGCTGTTATTACAGGCGTGAGCTACCTTGCCCGGTCCAAGAGATACATTCTTAACATTATCTCCTCTTCATTTTCTTAAATCTAGGATATTGATGTTTTTAATATATTTGTTTTCTTTTGAAAGTAATACATGTTTATTTTAGAGAAACTGCAAAATACTAAACATTACAAAGGAAAAAATACAAATCTCTGTAATTCCACCATACAGACACTTGATAGTAATATTTTATAGTATTTCCTTTCACATACACACATATGCATATCTTGGGATTGTGGTTTGTGTTTAGTTTTGTAGCCTGCACAAGCATTTGTTATCATGAAAAATGTCAAGGCTATTTTGAAACAAATACTTAGCTGCAAAATCAGTATAGTGAACCCCCACGTAAGTCACCTTGATTAAAAATTAAGGAATTTTTGCTCCTTTTGCTTTCTCTCACCCTCTTTTTTTTTTTTTTTTTTTCCTTTGCTGCAGTATTTTTTGGCAAATTCCAAACATCATTTTATTTTTATCCTTATATAGTTTGGTATCCATCTCTAAATATATGGGTGTTTTCTTACTAATCACATGCCATTATTATACCTAGTGAAAATCATCTAATGGAATCTCTAGAGATTTTTGTGATTAGTCTGCTTTTTGTGCTTAACCATTTTGGGGAAATATAGTTTCAGCGATAACTTGATTAAAAATTAAAGACTTAAATTATTCCCTCTGACTAACTTTCTTGGATAGCTTTCCTTTATTTCTACCAGTTGAATAGCCTGTTTACCCTACTCCACTTGTCCTGGAGTTCTGACAGTGCGTTACTCCAAAAGGACCTGTGCTATCTTCCTTGTTTCAGCACATGCCCAAATTAAAGTGTACAGGAGGAATGAGTCCAAGTAGGAAGTTATCCAGGAAGCATTTGACCTCTGACAGCCACTGTGAACTTTTCTCTCTGTTTTTTGTGAATGTTATCAGTAAAAGTGCTCAGATTTTCTTGGGCCTGCAATGCATGACTCTCCAGGGAGAGACATATACTCCAGCCTTGGAAATGTGTGAGTCTGGCTTGATTTTTTTTTTTTTCCAACTTCTGATTTTTTTTTTTTTTTTTTGAGACAGAGTCTCGGCTCAGGCTGGAGTGCTGTGGCGCGATCTCAGCTCACTGCAACCTCTGCCTCCTGGGCTAAAGCAATTCTTCTGTCTCAGCCTCCCCAGTAGCTGGGATTATAGGCACCTGCCACTACACCCAGCTAATTTTTGTATTTTTAGCAGAGATGGGGTTTCACCATGTTGGCCAGACTGGTCTCTAACTCCTGACCTCAAGTGATCTACCCAACTTGGCATCCCAAGTGCTGGATTACAGGTGTGAGCCACGTCCCAAGTGCTGGGATTTATAGGTGTGAGCCACTGTGCCTCGCTCCTTTTTTCAATTTCAATTTCAGTTTTGCCTGTGTTGAGTTCCCTTGGGTAGGAAAGGTATTAACTCTTATGTCTTATCATGGAGAGATAGAAAGGGTGATTGATGAACTTTTCAGTGTTTTTCAGTAGTTCTGCAGAAGTAGCTTTAGGATAAAAATTTATGATTTCCTAATTGTCACATGGGTTTAAATACATTTATAATTAGTTGACATTTTTCAGGTAGGTGCTGTGCTGCCATATAAAATTTATGTTATGACAAACATAGCTTGAAATAATGTATAATTGCCATATAACCAAAAAGGCTTATTGACTTTTATGGGCCCACTTAATTCAAAACAGCATTTTATCCGTCATCATAAGACAGATACTAGTTTATGTGGTACATACTTTTGATAAACATTGCAGCTTTATTGTAGTAACAGAGCTGAAGTAGATGAGTACTGAGTACTTCAGCTACTATACACACAATTTGATACTATGAACAATAGCTGTAGCTGCATTTCATTTGTGAATTACAGCTGGCCTTGATTCTCCAGGGACTGCTGCCTTTTCTCTTGTTTTTCACTGTTTGCTCATAAGTGAGATGTGTAAACAGGAAGAAGTTAATGCAGAACCTTTTTATTGCAAATATATGTGGATTGTGTTGTAGTTCATTATAATAGTTGTGATTAGACAGAGATGAGATGTAAATGGATATCTACCTGGTAAAGTACATCTGGTTGGCATCATCTCAGTGCCATGGTTAAGTGGTGACCAGACTGGTTATCAGGTTCACAGATGGAAAGAAGCACTGAAGAGTGAACAGGAGTTGAGGAAACAAACACGTGCCATTTATCTGAATAAAGAGTGAGGCCACTGTGAGCTGCTGGCTAGCAAAACTTTTCATTTATTTATTTATTTTTGAGACAGTTTTGCTCTTGTTGCCCAGGCTGGAGTGCAGTAGCTCACTGTAGCTCAATCGCGGCTCACTGTAACTTCTCCCTCCTAGGTTCAAGCAATTCTCCTGCCTCAGCCTCCTGAGTACAGGTGTGAGCCACCACGCCTGGCTAATTTTTGTATTTTTAGTAGAGATGGAGTTTCACCAAGTTGGCCAGGATCGTCTTGAACTCCTGACCTTGTGATCCACCTGCCTCGGCCTCCCAAAGTGCTGGGATTACAGGCATGAGCCACCACGCCTGGCCATGTTTTCTAGAAACCATAGTTTATTTGATATAATTCAGGAAATAACCAAATATAAAACAGTGTTCCCTTTAAATTTCTTCATCTCAGTTATTTTGTATAGTGGTTATGGGTCTTGCATAAGGCAAATGCAAACTCAGAATGGCTGTTAAAAATTTCAGTGTTTGGGAAGTTTTGGAGAATGTTGGTTCTTCTTGCTCAACAGTTTTTTTTTGTTAAGGATGGTGGGTAAGACAGACTGAAAACAAAAGGCAACACAACCTCTGGTAGCAGGGTGGTATGGTGGTGAAGACGTCCTGGAGTCAGGTTCTAATCCTGATTGATATTTACTAGCTCTGTGACCCTGGGCGAGACTCTTAACTTCTCTGAGTATATTATCTCTAAAGTGGTGAAAATTACGCAGTACCTGCCTCTTAGATTATAGTTACTGTTTTGGGCTCTATTTTGGTTACTCCTGATTTTATGTTCTTATTTTCAAATTCTTTGATGAAATACAGTTAAATGCTATGGAGTTAACAAGGACAATTCTGGTTTTAGGGAAGGAAGAAAGAAGATTTAACTCCCAGGTAGCTAAGATCAGCTTCATATCAAAGGTGAAAATTATGAAAATATGTAATGTGCTTTTGAGGTTTTAAATTGAAAAAATAGCTGGAATAGGCTGGGCATGGTGGGTCACGCCTGTAATCCCAGCACTTTGGGAGGCTGAGGTGGGCGGATCACTTGAGCCCAGGAGTTCGAGACCTGCCTGGGCAACATGGTGAGACCCCAGTCTCTATTAAAAATACAAAAACTAGCTAGGTGTGGTGGTGTGCACCTGTAGTCTCAGCTACATGGGAGGCTGAGGCAGGAGGATCACTTGAACCCAGGAAGTGTAGGTTGCAGTGAGCCAAGATTGTGCCACTGTACTCCAGCCTGGATGACAATGTGAGAGTCTGTCTCAAAAAAAAAAAAAAAAAATCAGAACTGGCTCTAAATTTATAATGGGCTTATTTTTCTTTATGTTGTTGACTTACTAGTGTATTAGTTTAAAGAAAACCCAGTACATCGGCTGGGCACAGTGGCTCACGCCTGTAATCCCAGCACTTTGGGAGGCCGAGGCAGGCGGATCATGAGGCCAGGAGTTCGAGACCAGTCTGGCCAACATGATGAAGCCCCATCTTTACTAAAAATACAAAAATTAGCTGGGTATGGTGTTAAGCCCCTGTAATCCCAGCTGCTCCAGAGGCTGAGGCAGGAGAATCGCTTGAACCCAGGAGGCGGAGATTGCGGTGAGCCACGATTGTGCCACTGCACCCCAGCCTGGGCAACAAGAGTAAAACTTCGTCTCAAACAACAACAACAACAACAAAAAAACCCAAATATATGAAAAACAAATAAAGCACAAAGTTGGTAAATGAAATAAACCCACATGACCCAAGGATTTTAAAATAATAATTGATAGTTGCCACCACTGCATCCTCTGTCTCAGCCAACAGTTGTGGTTGATGGCCAGGTTTGTTCACAAAATTTCTAAGAATTCTAATGAAAGTGTGAAACTCGGAAAACAAGAACAAAACCTTTTACCATGACTTTAATTTTATAGTTTTTCTAGCTTACCAGAGACCCAATTTCCACATAGCCTCTTCTCACAAGCTTCTCTGCCTTGTGGTATGGAGACTGTCCACTTTTGAATGAAAAGATGGGTCTTAGGAATGGATTATGGCAAGATTTTTTTTTTCCTTTAATTCAGACTGAGAGCTCTTTTGTAGCTTTTATAGTTACATTTATTTGTATTTGGATCTCAAATCCATCTTTAATTTATTTTGGTTCAAAGAATAACATTTATTTTTCTTTTTTTTAGAGATGGGTTCTCCATGTTGGTCAGGCTGGTCTTGAACTCCTGACCTCAGATGATCTGCCCGCCTTAGCCTCCCAAAATGCTGGGAAGGAATAATATTTTTATTCCAGCATTATGCTTGATGACTACTTATTGCTGAATATTCAACTGGCAAAAATTGACAGCCTTCCAGACCAAAGAAATAAATCAGTAATGAAAATACCCTGAGTCTTACATTCTTCTGAGCTGGCATAGATGGCCTGTTTTTGAAAAATGCATTTTATTTATTTATGTATTTTTGAGATAGAGTCCTGCTCTGTCACCTAGGCTAGAGTGCAGTGGACGATCTCAACTCACTGCATCCTTCACCTCCTGGGTTAAAGTGATTCTCCTGCCTCAGCCTCCTGAGTAGCTGGGATTACAGGTGCCTGCCACCATGCCTGGCTAATTTTTGTATTTTTAGTAGAGATGGGATTTTGCCATGTTGCTTAGTCTTGTCTGTAACTCCTGACCTCAGGTAATCCTCCCACTTCAGCCTCCCAAAGTGCTGGGATTACAGGCGTGAGCCACCATGCCTGGCCTAAAAAAATTCATTTTAATAAATTGTATTACTATATATTTACATCTGCATGTAGTAAAACGCGCTAGTTTTTTTGTTTTGTTTTGTTTTGTTTTTGAGATAATCTCACTGTCACCCAGGCTGGTGTGCAGTGGCAAGTTCTTGGCTCACTGCAACCTCCGCCTCCTAGGTTGAAGCAATTCTCTGCCTCAGACTCCTGAGTAGCTAGGATTACAGGCACATGCCACCATGCCTGGCTAATTTTTTGTATTTTTAGTAGAGACGGGGTTTTGCTATATTAGCCAGGTTGGTCTGTTCTTGAATTTCTGGCCTCAAGTGATCTGCCTGCTTTGTAGTTATATGTTTTTGTTTTTTGTTTGAATCTCGCATTGTTACCCAGGCTGGAGTGCAGTGGCGTGATCTCAGCTCACTGCAACCTCTGCCTCCTGAGTTCGAGTGATTCTCCTGTTTCAGCCTACAGGTGTGCACCACCATGCCTGGCTAATTTTTGTATTTTTAGTAGAGACGGGTTTTGCCATGTTGGCCAGGCTGGTCTCAAACTCTTGACCTCAGGTGATCCACCCGCCTCGGCCTCCCAAAGTGCTGGGATTACAGGGGCGAGCCACTGTGCCCAACCAATTTCATGGTTTAACAAATGTATACCCATGTGACTACCATCCCAATCAACATAGCACATTTTCATCACGCTACAAAGACTTCTGATGCCCTTTGCAGGTGATATCCCAAGTTCATTCTGTTGAGTTGGGTTTCAAACCAGAAATGCTAACTTCAGAGCCTGAGTTCTCAACCATTATACTTTACTGTTTTCCTAACTAAAAATTTCTTTTCTTTATATAGCTTACGTGCTATATTTGCACGCTCATTAATTATCTATTATAGGCTGGAAGTAATTTGATTCTGTCGTCATTCATCCTGACTTTGATATTTTCTTTTGTTCTTTTTCTTGACTTGCCATATCTATCATTAGTCAAATTTTTGCAAGACATGTATAATATCTCTTGGTTCTTGCCTACTAACATTATCAGCAAGAAATATTTAGTTCATTAAAATACATTGTTCGTTGTTTGGTATTTGGTTGGGTTATATAAATTTAATTGTTTTAATAATATAATTTTTTTTTAGCAAGATAGTCATCCACCATTCTATGTAGATCTGTGTTCTCTGTGCCTTATGTCGATAAGTCCCTATCTTGTTATTTCAGTCCCATGTTAATAAAAGCAGCAAGCAGCCTTTGGTCCAAGCCAGATTCTCTACCACTAGCCTGTACCCCAAATTAGCAAATGACCTCAGGACAAGGCAGCTGCATCGCTTTACTTCCCTTTTGATGAATCTTTGCTGCTGCCTATGTATAGTTAATACTAAAGTGTTGAATTGTGGAGGTTTTGTGATACAAGTGTTTTCTTTTCTAGGACTTTTCCAGATTTCTCAGAATAAAGTAGCAGTTCTTCTTCTAGCTGGTGGGCAGGGGACAAGACTCGGCGTTGCATACCCTAAGGGGATGTATGATGTTGGTTTGCCATCCCATAAGACACTTTTCCAGATTCAAGCAGAGCGTATCCTGAAGCTACAACAGGTGGCTGAAAAATACTATGGCAACAAATGCATTATTCCGTGGTAAGATAGTGTGTTTGAACATATATTGTTTTATAATATTCAAAATGCATATTCACTTTATTCATAAGCAGACATATTACTTGTTACTATTGATTTTCTTGGGAGGTGTACTTTATATATTAAAAGTAATATATATTATTGCTTGATAGATGACCACTGTTGACTTAATGAGCAACATATACTCACCACCAACTTTTATATTCCTGAGTAGCTTAAAGTACTCAGTGAGTTCTCTCCATCTAGAAAGTCATATTTTCAAGTACCAGGTTATTTAGCTCTCCCACACCCATGCCTCTTCCACATACACACCAGGCGAAAGCTGCATTGACTTCTGGGCCATACTCGTGTCCTCAGCCACTGCTGGTATGCCATATTCTCAGGTTCTCAGGGCCTCCACCTTGATTAGTGTTAGTTCCTTTTTTTTTTTTTTTTTTTT
>NW_016107856.1:1608863-1615812 GCF_001604975.1 Cebus imitator
TGCAGTAAAGCGATCTCGGCTCACTGCAACCTTTGCCTCCCGGGTTCAAAAGTGATTCTCCTGCCTCAGCCTCCTGAGTAGCTGGGACCACAGGCGCGTGCCACCACACCTGACTAATTTTTTTGTATTTGTAGTAGAGACAAGGTTTTACTGTGCTAGCCAGAATGGTATTGGATCTCCTGACTTTGTGATCTCCTCACACTCTGAAAGTGCTGGGATTACAGGCATGAGCCACCATGACTGGCCTTGTTCTTTTCTTAGGCAGAGAAGTTTAGCCACTTCTTTTGTCATCTTCCAAATATATCCAAACCTTTTGTACCTGCAGTTCAAAATATTCAGGATAATTTGTTAAACAGAAAGCTCCTGTGGTATGAAATGATACCATTTTGTTTATTTATTTAACAAATATTGAGTGCCTGTTTCTAGGTGTTGAGGATAAATCAGTAACCAAAATCCCTTCTTAAATGTAGTTTACATTCTGGTCAGGGCAAAAGCTACCACAGTCACTAATTATAGTTGTAGATATAATTTTTTTCTTCTTTGCTACACTAGCATGGGTTGGATTTTTGGGACAACAGAAAGTGTAATTATACTTTTATGTTTTTTAAATGGAGAGTTGCCAGAGCCCAGATTGCATTTCAAATTTTAATAAAAAGAATCCCAAGAGATCATGAAACTATATTACAGTTGCCCTTTTCTGTCTGTTTACTCAGAATAGGAGTTTTAAATTTGAAATACACTTTCACAGAGTTCTAAAATGTTTACTTAAGCCATTTAATAGGTTCTCTGGAAGGAGGTGTGTTTAGTATGTTTAATATTGTTAAGTAGATTTATTTTATACATAAGGGTTGATGAAATTACTGAAAGAAATTCCCCTTGGGTAATAGCTAATAAATGTGTCTTACCCAAAAAAAACATGAAGGAAGTCAAAATAATGAGCAAGTGCTTTCAGAGATATCTTTAGCTTAGAAAATAGATAAAGCTTTATTTTGCCCTAATCTCCCTAGCACTATTGCTTAGAAGATGTAATTTTCTCTTGTAAGGTATATAATGACCAGTGGCAGAACAATGGAATCTACAAAGGAGTTCTTCACCAAGCACAAGTACTTCGGTTTAAAAAAAGAGAATGTAATCTTTTTTCAGCAAGGAATGCTCCCTGCCATGAGTTTTGATGGGAAAATTATTTTGGAAGAGAAGAACAAAGTTTCTATGGCTCCAGGTTTGTAATCATCCTTATTTAATGGTGACTAGAAAGGATAATAACACAAATCATCAAATGTTGTTTTCTTTTTAACATGGTGATTTAGGTATTTAAAAATTAAAATTTATGTATTTTTTGCAGTTTGAAAATGATTTAAATAGATAAAAATGCCCATTGGTAGAATGGATACACTTGTTGTGAATGTCTGCTTTATGAAGCAATTCGAGCAGCGTTCAGGGTATTCATTCTCAAGTATTTTATTTTTTATTTTTTTAAATTTTTGAGACAGAGTCTCACTCTGTTGCCCAGGCTGGAGTGCAGTGGCATGATCTTGGCTCACTGCAACCTTTGCCTCCTCGGTTCAAGCGATTCTCCTGCCTCACCTTCCTGTGTACCTGGGATTATAGGCACACACCACCACGCCTAGCTAATTTTTTGTTTTTTTAGTAGAGATGGGGTTTCACCACGTTGGCTAGGCTGGTCTCAAACTCCTGACCTCAAGTGATCCACCTGCCTTGGCCTTGCAAAGTACTGGGATGACAGGCATGAGCCACCGTGCCTGGCCATATAGCAAATTCATGGCTAAATTATTTATTATAGTGAAAACTTGGAAACCATATGCTATTTAATAAATGAGAGGCTAAATTGTAGTTTATACATAGCATTAATTCTTAAATAGCATTAAAATCACTGGTGGCATTAAATGATAAAGATTATTTCAGTAGGTTAAGTAAGAGAATACAAAATGAAAAACTGTATACAGCCTATGATTAGGGGCACTGCTTTGCACAATTCCAGGTAGTGCATACATATCACAGCTTGTTAAGGGAACCCACTAGAATTGGACAGTGTATTGCCTGTCTAGCCACATTCAGTGACTCTGAGTATAATCTCAATCTATAAAATTGAGATTTATATTTATGTGAATATATATTTATGACAGATTTATATTTATGTGAATCTGTACTTGTAGGAAAGGCTGAAAATAATATTAACAGTGATGCTCTCTGGATGTAGGCTTTTATTTCATCTTAATTTTTTGGGTTAATGGAAGAGTTACTATTCTTAGCTGTATTTTGTGAAGTCCAATTTTTCATCATTTAAGCTCTGGCTAAGGTTGTTATTGGACAAAGTACATTAAAGCACCATTATAAATAGATGGAGAAAGAGGAGGCTTTATTTGTATCTAGTTTAAATCACCTTAGGCCTTCCTATCAATCTGTTTGTTTAACAAATGATTTGCTATAAAATACTTATGTATTTTTATTTCTGAGATGGGTGAAATTGTCAGCTTTAGGGTTATAAATACAGAGCTAACTTGAATCATACAAATGTTAATAAAACTTGAAATTTTATGAAATAATCGTTGCCTGATAAAAGATTTTATATTGTACAATATATTACTAGAAGGGGCTGAGTTAAAAAATAAAAAAAGATACATTTTTTGGGGTTGCCTGATCTTACATTGATAGTGTTATTCTCTGAATAGTTAATGCTAAGTGACCTTCAAAATACTATAATTTTTTTTGATACCTGATTCCTTCTTTATAGATACTCAGTTTTCTTGCCTTTGTAACGTGAATTTTGGCTTTCAGGGATCTTAACCCCAGTTTTGAAACAATCTTTGTATTACCTGTATAATGGATTTTGGTGTGCTACTAATGGGCTATTTTATCTTCCAGATGGGAATGGTGGTCTTTATCGGGCACTTGCAGCCCAGAATATTGTGGAGGATATGGAGCAAAGAGGCATTTGGAGCATTCATGTTTACTGTGTTGACAACATATTAGTAAAAGTGGCAGACCCACGGTTCATTGGATTTTGCATTCAGAAAGGAGCAGACTGTGGAGCAAAGGTAATGCCTTTCTCAACTACGGTGAGGCTTTTGATGGCCTTTCTCTGTCATATATGCATTCCAGAAATCAAACCATGTTTATTAGGGTGATTTGAATATTTTAGAACCATTTATCTCTCTAAAATAACTAAACTGTCCCACACACACTTTTTTTCTTAAATTCACAAGACTTGATTCTAGAAGTAATGTTGTATACTTACCAATCACAAGTAAGAGTTTAAACGATGTGAGGATGATTTGCAAGTGCTTGGGAAAGTGGTCATCACTAGACCTGGGTTGGATTCATTAATTTCAAATTGTATTCAGTCAGATTAACCCACCTTTTTTCCTATGACAAAGTTATTTGGGTAGGTAAGGAAAATATGGTAGAAATAACAGATTTAGGCTTCCTAAGTCATGTGACAAGGTATCTCATGATGTTCTTTTGAATAAGATGAAAATATGCAAGTTAGGGATAAGGACAATTAAAAAAATGAAAAACTCTGCTTGAAGGACCACACACAGACTCAGTTGGAGGGAGGTTTTTAATGATGTAATGGGTCTATTCTTGGCACTGTACTTTTCAGCACTTTTTTAGTTGCTTAGATGATGGCATGTCTTTATGGTAGCAAACATAATATATGTTATAGCTAGAAATAAAATAGTAAACATACAAACTTTTAAAAACACTTTGTAAGACTTAAAAATTTTGATATAAACATTGTTAGAAGTCTGTAAAGGTATCCATTTTCTGAAGTTCAGAGGCGATCAAATTTTAAAAAAAGGTATCCATTTTTATCAAAAACAGTATAATACAATCCTAATCGAAATCATAGTGAGACTATTTTAGGAACACTTGACAGAATCATCACAAAGCTTAGAATAAACATGTAAAGGTGGCCGGGAAAATGTTGAAAAAGGGTGAAGATAAGGGAGGAAAGGGGACTGGAGACAAACTACCAAGCATTAAAAGGAATTATAATTTAGTAGAGTGTGGTACTGGAACCAGAATAGAATGACAGGTTAATGGAAATAGAGTAGGTCAGGCAAAAACACGTGTGTGTGTGTATATAAGAACACATTAAATACGGCATTTCAAATTAGTGAGAAAAATGAATGAAATAACTGGCTAAAAATAAGATCTCTCTGTCAAAGCTCATATAAAAATCAATTTTAGGTGGATTACACAGTTAAATATTTAAAAATGAAACCATAAATGTATTAGAAGAAAATTAGAATAATTTTATAATTATTCGAAGGGATGCAAAGGGAAGAATTTTCTGCCAAAAGCAATAACCATTTAGGCTTCTGACAAAAACAAATTAGATTTCAAATTATTTTGAAATGTCTGGATTTAAAAAGAAGATCTGCCAAGTAAGTTATTTCTCTCAAAGTTAATCTGGAAATTTTATGCAAAGTCACATCTAGAAGCTGAAATCTTAAATTTGCCAATGTAAGTTTTGAAAGATTAAGCTGATAGACCTAATAAGCCTCCTCTGGACTCTGAAAATAAGAGTTGGTTCATTTATTTAAGACTTCTTTCTGTTCCAGTACTCTGTGAGTATCTGAACTGAATTTTTTTTTTTTTTTTTTTTTTGAGCCAGTGTCTCACTCTGTCATCTAGGCTGGGGTGCAGTGGCAGGATCTGCACTCAGGCTCACTACAACCTCTGCCTCTTGGGTTGAAGTGATTCTCCTGCCTCACCTCAGTAGCTGGGATTATAGGCACATGCTACCACACTAGCTAATTTTTATATATTTAATAGAGATGGGGTTTCACCATGTTGGCCAGGCTGATGTCGAACTCCTGACCTCATGACCTTCCAAAGTTCTGGGATTACAGATGTGAGCCATGTGCCTGGCCCTGAACTATATTTTTAATAGCTACTAAAGTATAATAGAAACATAGTATATTGGATAATAAGAAGCGTACAGCTTTAATTAAACAAAACAAAACAGTATATTTCTGATTTGTTCCACTTAGTGTTACTCTTTTTTTCTGAAATAGAAACTTAAATTTTTCTGCTGTGAGTTTCAGCACCAATTTTAACTTTATGCAATCAGAGAATGTTCAACCTGGAAGGGACTTCAGAGATCATCTTGTCAAACCCTTTAATCTCAGAAATGAGAACTCTGACTTCTAGTACTTACTATTTACTTAATTAATGAGACAGGGTCTAGCTCTGTTGCCCAGCCTGGAGTGCAGTGATGTGATCTTGGCTCACTGCAACTTCTGCCTCCAGGCTCAAGTAGTTCTCCTGCCTCAGCCTCCCGAGTAGCTGGTACCACAGGGATGCACCACCGCACCTCGCTATTTTTTTGGGTCTTTTTCTATTTTCAGTATTTTCACTGTGTTGCCCAGGCTGGTCTTGAACTTCTGACCTCAAGTGATCTGCCTGCTTCAGCCTCCCAAAGTGCTGGGATTACGGGCTTGAGCCACTGTACTAGGCCAGAGTTCTAGTACTTTTTAAGAGCCAGGCTTAAGGTTCTTCATCACATTAGCAGAACCAGGATTAGAATTCATGTTTCCCAACTTCTGAGTCTTGTATAATATTACATTATAGAACCATACTCTTTAGGTTAGTTTTTGCTGACAGCTCAAAAATCTTTTTTTTTTTTTTTTTTTTTGAGACGGAATCTCAACTCTTGTTGCCTGGGCTGGAGTGCAGTGGTGTGATCTCAGCTCACAGCAACCTCTGCCTTCTGGGTTCAAGCAATTCCCCTGCCTCAGCTTCCTGAGTAGCTGAGATTACAGGCGCCCACCGCTATACTCAGCTAATTTTTTCTGTTTTTAGTAGAGATGGAGTTTCACCATTTGTCCAGGCTGGTCTCAAACTCCTGACCTCATGATTCTCCCACCTCGGCCTTCCGAAGTACTGGGATTACAGGTGTGAGCCATCACGCCTGGCGGCAGCTCAAAAATCTTTAAATTGGTGTGCTAAGTTTTGTTGACTACACTAATTAGGCAAAGATGTCACTCCCTTCCATTACCTGTGGGCTTTATAGGATAAATCCAGACTCAGTCTTCCTTGCAAACTCACTCACTGTTTAGTCCTGTATTTGGCATGCAGTGTAGTAGTCACTCAGTGAATGAATAAGTAAATATTCAGATGGAACCAAAATATGACTAGACTGGCATATATTGAAGTCCTTTAGAAATGTTAGAAGCTGTTTATGTAATTGTACCCTCTTTTAAAAGAAAATCAAAGTACTAAAATATATATTTTAAAACACCTGAATTAGGGGATGATTCATACTGTGATAGTAGAATTCTTTGCAGTACTTTATTTTTATTTTATTTATTTATTTTGAGACAGGGTCTCACTCTGTCACCCAGGCTGGAGTGCAGTAGCACGATCATGGTTTCACTGCAGCCTCGACCTGCTGGGTTCAGGTGATCCTCTCACCTCAGCTTCCTGAGTAGCTGGGACTACAGGCACCTGCCACCACACCTGGCTAATTTTTTGTATTTTTAGTAAAGATGAGATTTCACCCTGTTAGCCAGGATGGTCTTGATCTTCTGACCTCGTGATCCACCTGCGTTGGCCTCCCAAAGTGCTGGGATTACAGGTGTGAGCCACCACATCCAGCCATGCGTATTTTTATTTTTATGGCCGGTTGGGAGTAGGAGTATATAGCAGTGATTGGAAAATAAACCTGTGTGCATTAAAAAAAAATGAGAAGCCTGGACGAGATGGCTCACTCCTGTAATCTCAGCACTTTGGGAGGCCGAGGCAAGCAGATCACGAGGTCAGAAGATCAAGACCATCCTGGTAGTATGGTCTGTAGTCCCAGCTACTCAGGAGGCTGAGGCAGGAGATTCGCTTGAACCTGGGAGGTGGAGGTTGCAGTGAGCCAAGATTGTGCCACTGCACTCTAGCCTGGGCGGCAGAGTGAGACTCTGTCTCAAAAAAA